>NC_034591.1:34728712-34744178 GCF_900095145.1 Mus pahari | reverse complement strand
TCTCTCTCTCTCTCTCTCTCTCTCTCTCTCTCTCTCCTTCCCTTCCTCCCTCCCTCTTTTCCTCCCTCCCTTCATCCCCCTCCCTTCCCCTTCCCCCATCTCCGTTATAAATCCAGGGGTGGTGGATTTCAGGTTTCGTAATGTTGCATGATGCGATCGGTATTTACCCGGGGATGTACCGGTTGGGAAATTAACATCATCGGATGCAGTTCTGCCTGGGCTTCCATCAGCATATTCCAGGCAAGTGAGAAGTGGCAAAGGAAACACGCTTCGTGGGAATAACAGAGGAAACTGATTTCCCTGGTGTGGCTCACAGGCACCTAGGAGACAATGTGCATTTTGTTTGAAAATAAAGCCACTTGTGATTTGCAACAGAGATTATCAGTGTAAAAGAGAAAGGCTTAATTGCCTCGGAAATACCGTTTCATGTTATATTCATTTGAATATAGGGAGCCAGGGTTTACAAATGGAAGTGTATTATCCCTCTGGGTGTGTTTCCCTGGCCAATATTTACATTTACCATTTTTAATAATCATGTAGCTTTAAAAGAGACAGGATTTGTCCAAAAGGGGGGTGGGGTGGGGGTGGGGTAGGGAAAGAAAGACAAAAGATTAAATCACATCGAATCTCCGGACAGGTTTCTAGTCATTTTGAAGTCTGGTGTTAAAATTATGCTTCAAGATTAATCAACAAATACTCTTATGCAGCATGAATAGTGGCACTTGACTTAAAAGCCATACATTTGCAGAGGATCTCTGCATGCATATGAGCTGAGATGCTTCCTTTAAAATACTGATGGTATTAAAGGAGTTCAGATAACTGTGGGTAGCCTGCTATCTGGCCGCCTCTCAGCAATCTTGCAGATTCCATTGCAAAGCTAGTGATTAATTCTTGGGGCTGGCGTATTTTACAACTGTGGAACAATTTATTCCCTTCCCTCCTGAAGATGTCCAAATCTAATGCTATGGTATCTAGAATAAGGGCATTGTTAAAGTTCACCTAGCTTAGAATACTAAAACAGTCAGTAAGTAATCTGACATCTCCAATTGCAGCTGAAGCAAAACAGTACTGTTTAACATTGAAACTTTACTCGCTTCCTCATAAAGGAACAGCTTTGGGGGTAGCGCTGACATCATAACTTACCAACTGAAGAACTGATAGTTCTCTCTCTTTTTCTCTTCTTTTTCTCCTCCTCCTTCTTCTTCTTCTTCAGATATTCTGATGGCAAATCAAACGGAAGGCAAGAGGAGGCATGGCCACAGATCGGATCTGATCTCTTTGTGGATTACATTTTCAGTAAAATGTATGGATCTATCTCTTCCTTGTTCTTATATCTAGATCATGAGACTTGACTAAGGCTGTTTCCTTATCCTCCATCCATCTATGGCGAACTATAGCCATGCAGCCGACAACATTTTGCAAAATCTCTCGCCTCTAACAGCCTTTCTGAAACTGACTTCCTTGGGTTTCATAATAGGAGTCAGCGTGGTGGGCAACCTTCTGATCTCCATTTTGCTAGTGAAAGATAAGACCTTGCATAGAGCTCCTTACTACTTCCTGCTGGATCTGTGCTGCTCAGACATCCTCAGATCTGCAATTTGTTTTCCATTTGTATTCAACTCTGTCAAAAATGGCTCCACCTGGACTTACGGGACTCTGACTTGCAAAGTGATTGCCTTCCTGGGGGTTTTGTCCTGTTTCCACACTGCCTTCATGCTCTTCTGCATCAGCGTCACCAGATACTTAGCCATCGCCCATCACCGCTTCTATACAAAGAGGCTGACCTTTTGGACGTGTTTGGCTGTGATCTGCATGGTGTGGACTCTGTCGGTGGCCATGGCATTCCCCCCAGTTTTAGATGTAGGCACCTACTCCTTCATTAGGGAGGAGGATCAGTGCACCTTCCAACACCGCTCCTTCAGGGCTAACGATTCCCTAGGATTTATGCTGCTCCTCGCTCTCATCCTCCTAGCCACACAGCTTGTCTACCTCAAGCTGATATTTTTTGTCCACGATCGAAGGAAAATGAAGCCAGTCCAGTTTGTAGCAGCAGTGAGTCAGAACTGGACCTTTCATGGCCCTGGAGCTAGCGGCCAGGCAGCTGCCAATTGGCTAGCAGGATTTGGAAGGGGTCCCACACCACCCACCTTGCTGGGCATCCGGCAAAATGCGAATACCACAGGCAGAAGGCGGCTATTGGTCTTGGATGAGTTCAAAATGGAGAAAAGAATCAGCAGAATGTTCTACATAATGACTTTCCTCTTCCTAACCTTGTGGGGTCCCTACCTGGTGGCCTGCTATTGGAGAGTTTTTGCAAGAGGGCCTGTAGTACCAGGGGGATTTCTAACAGCCGCTGTCTGGATGAGTTTCGCCCAAGCAGGAATCAATCCCTTTGTCTGCATTTTCTCCAACAGGGAGCTGAGGCGCTGTTTCAGCACAACCCTTCTTTACTGCAGAAAATCCAGGTTACCAAGGGAACCTTACTGTGTTATATGAGGGAGCATCTGTAAATCTTTAGCCTTGTGAAACACTAACCCTCTCTGCTAAGCAATTGTGGCCTGTAGCCATGTCTGGAGAAGAAAATCAAGGATGGGATCAGCAGTGACAAGGATTTGGGCAACATTCTGCAGTCTTTGCGATAGTTCACCTATTTTAAATCTCCGAGTGATCCTGCTGATTGCTGGTGAAGGTTTGTAATTAAGAAAGGACCGAACCACTGCCCTAAGTTTCTTTCTGTGGGTGAACACTAGATAACGAAAGTAGCAGGTGCTAAGTATCAGTGCTAAATGCTGTGTATATCATTACATATGAAAAAAAAAACTTAAAAAAACAATTAGCATTGGACATTTTAATAAATTAAGTTGACATGAGGTAAATGTGTTGATAAAAGCTAATTTTAGAAGTTTGAAGACTTTAAAACATTTCATACTATTTTTGTTTTGCAAAGACTACACTACTGGGGGACTTAACAGTACTGTAATTCTTAAAAGATGTGCCATGAATTATTGGGGTACACCACTTTAAACACGCCTTGTAAGTTTGGGGGAGCATTCCAAAGCAGTATATTGGTTCCAATTAGAGTTTACCTTTTTTGTATAATTATATTGCTATTTCTAAATACCACTTTCCTTCCCTACCAGTGAAATTGCTAGCATTGAACTGTATTATGTGTTTTTTGTTGATTCAGTAAAAAAAAAAAAAAAAAAGAAAGAAAAAGAAAAAGTTTCCAGTTTGTTTCTATTTTACAAATGCTAGATATCTCTCTGGGAGGCAACATGAATGCAATCAACTGACCAGAGATGAGCAGTTCTAAAAATGCAGAATAAACACGTGTTGCCTTAAAGGGTTATCTAGTATCCTTCATCTTCTTTAGCAGTGGAGCAAGTAGTCAAGAGGCAATGAATCAGTAACCTGTCCTGGCTGTTCATCAGGAAGTGCATGGAAGAGCATTGAATACTTTCCCCTCTTCCCTCACATGGTTTGGAAATTAAGGTGCACACCATTAGGATAATGAGATTTTCTTCTGAGTTGTGCTGCCCATTCTAGTGGGGTCTAAGAAACAGACAGTTGATACGTGTTTATATTGTAAGTCAGCTGTCAGGGGAGCCCACAGCCTTAGTATGACATCTGGCATAATTTGTGAAGCATTTATTGTATGGAAGGCACAGTCTTCTTTATACTTTCTGCATATTCAGTGTACTGATCTTTTAAATTATTTCAGTTTTAACTTGTGAAAGCTTATAATATGATTTCTGGTATTTTAGAAATACATTAGATTCTTTGAGTCTCATTCTTTAAGATACAGATGTGTGAACTTCAATATAAAGTTGCATTTGCCAAAATTTATCTGTGTAGCCTGTTAATTTTTGTGGAATAAATTTTACATATTTGGCATATAATTTTCTTTAATTTAGCATACAAGAACAAACTAGACAAATTTGCTTTATAATAATTTTTATTTTTGTAGCTACTATATTGTGAAACTGGAAATATATGAATGACAGCAAAAAACTGACTTAATATTTAAAAGCATTATTAAGCTTTTCAAATCCATCCTTTTATTTATTATTATACGCCAGTAGTATTTACAAATGGATACATGTCTAATGGTTTGGAATTTTAATATAATTATTGCATTTTTCATGTACAGTAGAAATTTTGAGTTCTAAATCTATTACTTTTAAGAATGACTTGTAGGCTCAGTATTACAAAGGCAGAGAAAGTTGCTATTAGTTCTATTGGATTTCCATAGTTTTGTTTGCTTCCGGAGGGATTTTGTTTGTTGGTTTTGCTTTTGTATATGAAAAATAAGGTTAAGAACCTAGTAAAACAGGATTTCTCATTGGTATAGTACTTATATAAACAGAATTTTAATATAAATAGAAAAACAAATAACTGAAAATTTCAATGTCTATGCAACTATTAAGTTTTTGCTCAAGCCATTATTAGTGAGCAGTCTAACCTCATTTCTTCACCAAAGCTGATTTGATCTGGGACAAAATTTAATACACAGCAGTGAGGTAGATCTAGCAATAAAGGCTCCTTGTTGGTACTAAAACCATTACCAAAAACACAATAAAAACAATGTTACCAAAGCATGGTCTGCTAACATGTTTCCATCTCAAAATTTGCAGGAGAGACATATGACATTGATTATTTTCATGGAGAACTTTGCTTAAAGGTTCGAATATCAATCAGAAATCTCAGCAATGATCTTGAGGCCAGCGAACTTGGGTTTGACCAGTCCATCCGTCCATTATTTAGATAAGTGAACAGGTATAGATCAAGGGGGTTTTGGATAGGACAAGAGAGGAAGACCAATGATCTTGCCCGACTCCACCTAGCTACTTGGACTACAACTCAGTTTGTACTGAGGAGGGGATCAGCTAACTCTAACAGTGACTGTCTCTCTTGTACAACTTGGGATTTTCAGGGAAAGGCTCAATCAGTGGATCAGTCACAGCCTCGGCTACCAGTCAAGTTTTTAAGCCAGTAAATAATCATAGTAATCATAAAAAAAGTAAAAGTCTTCCCCAGTGTCTTTATGACAAAAACACACTAGCTATTTTGGCAACCCTTTCCATAGTCAATAAAAACAGTTGGTAATTAATTCAACTTGAAAAGGTTACTAATCCTCAATCCATAAAAATACATTCTCACTGGGGAGTCCAACTTCCCATGGAGAGAGACTCCTCGTCAATAAATAATGGGTTCTTCTTGGACTAATTACACTACAGTCTTCACATGGTTTTTCCATCAGAGTGGTAATGTTTCTCAGTGAATATGCCTCTGCTCTGCCATCTGGTTCACTTTGTACACAGTAGATTTTTATGTTCGTGGCTGTGGAATCCCATGCAGATATTAACTGAGGCAGATGGAGGTGAGTTGCTTGTCTGTTTTTCTACGTTGGCTTGAATTAAATAACAAAATGGATTTTAATTGAAAAACATTAATGGTAAACAGGAAAGTTAATTGACTATCTTCTTTACATAAGAGCTAATTGAATTTCAACACCATCATTCTCTATAGAATTAACTCATCTGTCATTGTTAACAATTGAAGATAGCCACATTTCTATGGATACTTATCTGAATAGTCTCCTCATTTACCTAGTAAATCTGTCCTAGGCTCTGGGCTTCGTGTTGTGAGTACTGTGGAAAACATGACAGAATGATCTCTCATTGAGCTTAGACACCTGGGAAAGGATCAACAGATATGGAGGAGCAGTGAGTCGTGGGTGCTAAAATCATAAATACTCCTAGAGCAGCATCAGAATTAATGAGCACAAATTAAGTGTTTCCACTTTCTCTCTAATGCCTTACCTCCTGGTTTGCCTTGGAATCTTTTATATGTCATACTTCGTCAACTCTGGGAAAATGTTTGCTACTTACTAAGGAAAGTGTCAGGAGCCTGTCACTCAAGCTTAGATGTATCGCTGACACTGTGTTTTGGGAACAGCTCCCATGTTGGTCACAGTTTGTGTAAAGTCACAGGGGAACATAAAGATGAAGCCTCTCCCCACCCCACTGTGTCCTGATTGTTTACTCCCACAGGACAGAACTCAATTCCTGCAAGAGACTTGGAGATGAGTCTTTTCTGCAATCATCAGAGTTCTCTCAAATGACCAGAAAAATGTCTCAGTAAAGTGCAGTCAAATGACAAAACTTGTCCCTGTGCATCTTAGTGATTAGCATTAGTGGCAGGTGGGCGGAGGGCAGGGGGAGGTCTTCCCTGGTGCCAACCAGAAAGGGAAACAATGTGTGAAATGAGTTGCATTTTTATTATTCAAATATTCTGCCCCTGTAAGATTTCTACTGTTCCTTATTGGAGGTGAAAATGCAATTGCTGAGTGTCCTATAGCTTGAAGTTGGTTTGAACTCCAACAGTTATTTCCATTGCGAGCACAACGACATATATGTATACTTATGGAGACATGTACCTTTCCCATAAGTCATTTAACTACTGACCTGGGCTGCTTCAGTGATCCTGCTGGGAAGTGGTACATTGAACCCAAACTCTTCACTTTGCTATAGTCGCCATTAGACAAATTGGGGGTTTTATTCTATCTTATTCCATGTATAGCATCGACTATAACTTGTTTACACACAAAATTTTACCTTGTATCAATTCCATACTAAAAAAAAAAAATAATAGCTAATAGCTCATGCTTTCAAACACCGGCTAACAACACTAAAATCAAAGTAAGTCAGTGAGTCTGAGTTATTTATAATTTTCAAATCTTATGAGTTTGTTTTTCCATAAAAAACAAATATGTTACTTTTGTACTTGATAATAGACTTTTATGAATATTTTGAATGGAAATTACAAGTTCTATTATCTGTTCATTAATGAAAATGTTTATTGTCCTTCTCAATTATGGACATGCCATTGATTCTATTACTCCCTAGACCTTCAAACCCTTTGTTTATCTCATATAAAAATGATAGAGTTGCTCAAAGCTGAGGTGTGACTCCAAAGCCCTTACAGTACTTAAAATTAAGGAACCAGCTTAGTTTTGCCATAAATCAAAATAGTGAAGTAAATTAAGAATATTCTTTGAAAAAAAAAAAAAGCAACATAGGGAGATAGGGAGATTTGGAGTAAACCAGATTAACAAAACTTTTGCCTTATGATGCAATATTCCAAAAATAAATAATTAAACCAAAAGCCTTTAACTCTAAAACAAGTTACATAAACAAGGCCTTGTTTTTAAACAAGGAAAGGAGCTTTTGCATCATCTCCTTTTGTCAATAGGATGTTGCCCATTAGCTGCTACTTTTTGACTTAAAAGGCTTTTAAAGGCAGCTTCCTCTCACCAAGCCAGGAAATGGATAAAGCACCAGATCCTCTAAGGCTCAGAGATGAAGGCCAGGAGAATGTTTTCCTAGAATTGGCTGTACAAACAGACCGCCAGAAAGCCACAGATCAGTTGAAGGTTCACACCTGACTTTTACAGCCAGTTCCCACCTCCTTTGGATGCCTCAGGACACATCATCCTATGAGTGTGGAAAACAATACATTCTTGACACAAGTAGTAACACCGATATTGTAATTCAAGACAAGTTTTATGAGGTCTTGATAGCCAGTAAGGTACTGAAGCATTTAGCGGTATGTGGGTACCCGCTGTTGACCATAGGATGTGTAAGAAAGGTATCTGTTATGCCACAGGTAAAAGAGAATAATACCAAAAAATGTGAAAGTTGGATTGAGAACTGAGCTTGAAGTAGGCAAAGCTAATCAGTTGCTTCTTTTTATAGACTGAGGGAAAGGGGAAAGAACAATTAAATAAACGAAGCAGAATTTGTTCTTTTGTCTTTCATCAAAAAAAAAAATGTTGAATTTAATACTGTTTTTCCCCTGAAAACGAATTTCCTACCCCTTTTGCTAAATATTTGTTTATTGAAACATAATTTTAATGTGATAATCATTCACTATGCCCCTATTTTAGATGGACTCTTTGTCAAGTGACTTTGCCTTTCTGACTTCTCAATAGAAATGAAATTGCAATAGCTTATGAGTTCTGGAACTGTTGAGAAGATTCAAGCAAGAGCATTCCTGTGAGGCCCTGGCAGAGTCTAACATTTTAAATAAACTTTACTTTATGCTGCAAAGGAACCTCATCATCTCACTCTGAAGACATCGACAGAGTCTGAGACAATGTGCTAAGTGCTGTGAGGGAGACAGGTGAGATAAGTGTTAAAGCAACACAGACAAGCAGTTAACTCTGTGAAGGTGGGAGAAGGGAGGTGAGGGAAAACGAGTGGCAACTGAACAGGCGGGCTCTGCAGGGTAGTCTTAATTTCATTGGCTTGACAAAGTTAATAGAGCTGTTCAGATAGAATAGCAACAGGATGGGCAAGCGAAAAAGACATGTGAAAAACCCCTGATGTGTTCAACAGAAAACTAATCAAACAATGTTATGTGATTTAGCTGAAGCTGAGGGAGAACCACCATGGTGGAGTATCTAAACAGCAAAACACTTGAAGGTTGAAGTCCTTATTCTGTCTCTAACTAGTTAATTTTTTTTTAGTTCCAATATGTTTATCTGCAAATTGGAGAGAAATAGTTTTAAAAAATATGCCTTGGAAAATACATGAAATAATCATTTTTAATTTACAGTATGCCCAAGAATATCCTAAACATGTTCCTGGTACTGACTCATTTGACTATCAAAAGTAGATATTATTAATATTTATAATTTGTAAATGTAGAGCCTGTAACCTGCATAAGTTAGTAAAGGCAAGGGTTGCTGTCATGTACCCTTTATTCAGCCAAGCTAAACAGTCATTCGTGCAATACCAAGGAACTGGATGTTCATAAATGGTGGCTGCGGCTGGAGTTTCTACTGCTGCTGCTGTTTATGCTAAGAAAATCGTTGTTGAAGGTTAGAAACTACAGGGGACAGAAGGAGCACAGCTGAGAGAGAGAGAGAGAGAGAGAGAGAGAGAGAGAGAGAGAGAGAGAGAGCGCACCAGCCCTCCCAGGCCTTTGGAACTCAGCTTCACCTTATTTGCTTGCTTTCCTTTCCCACAGAGGCTCTGAAAGAAACAAGAAAGAGCCCTGGGATGCTAAAACCCATCTTTGCTTTCATGTGAGATCCTGCTACAGCAGAAAGGAGAATCCACCAGGGGTTGGGTGTATTTTTTTTTTTTTTTCAGAAGGACAGTGCTCAGATTTTCAAAGTGGGTTACACAGCTCACACCAGGTGGGCAGTTTTACCTATATCCGACTCTTTTTCTGTACTATTTAAGTTTAGTCACATTCTCCAAAGGGAAGATGTTAACATAGTGGGTTGTTGTAGGCTACATAAAGTCTTTTCATTCAGGCTCTTTCATTCTCTCTTAAAGATCTATCTTCCGGTATCACCATTACTAGTTCCTGTGCCACCTAGGGATATTTATGTTCCTGCCCTCAAACCTTCTACAGCTCCCATGCCAATGTTTAAACCTATATTTACTAAGGAGATAATTGATAGAGTGTGCTGTAGAATTACCTTGCAAGTCCTGTTTATATGGTATTCATGCAGCCTGGTAATTATCATAGTTTCATATACTGACTTACGGACAGGTGCACACACATCCGGCCAATTGTTACTGCCTCTTTTAATCTGTTGAGTTGCCCATTTTCTCTGTTCCCCTAACAGCTGGGCTTCATTCTCTCGATTTGATCTCTTCAGCAGTAATTGTCAAGGCAGGTCCATCTTCTAAAGTAAGAGGTATTGTTTTCCCCTTGCTCCCATACAGTGGCCTCTGTGTCTTGGGAAACGTTGTGATTATTTAATCATCCAGTGTAAAAAGATGGAAGGGTCAAACGAAGTATTAGGAGCTGGTCTGCTGGTCAGCTATAAGCTATGATCAATTCTATGGGCCTCTTAGCTCTCTCACTGTATAATAAAATTCCTCCAGCTTGGAAAAATCTATAGTTGATCTATCTGGGTCACGGATGTTTCCAGGACATTAATGTCATGGTTATTCCTGTCCAACAGAACTTCCCACAACTGGCAGAGGTCCACTGAGAGCCACTTCTCTTGTGCAATATTTTAACTAACTAGGTCCCTACCTAAGCAGCTGAAGGCCCAAGCTGATCCCAGCTTATTGATATCAACACTGGCTAATATCTATATATAGCACATTAAAACACTCACTAGGCTTTTGCTTTATTCATGTGCTAAGTTCATAACAGCACTTTTAATTTTAATCAGACAGATCCGATGCTCTGCTTCCATTGCAAATGACCAAATTATGGATATTTGTGCCCTGTTATTCCTTTTTATGGTCTGCCCTCGATTATAAATAATTCATGGATTTCTTTTACAGGGAGCCAAACCTGTTTCAATTTCTATTCCAATCCATGAGGCATAAAATCTAGGAAGATATTTTAATACTTCCACAGTTTGTGATTTTGGAACCACCCACCTTTGCACAGATACTTCATTAGCACCTACTGTGTACTGAAAGTTGTACAAAGTGCTTAATAAATCCTTTCATTAAATCTGGTACTGGCTTGGGTTTTAGTCTCCAGATTTGTAAAAATGAACTGAGAGAGACTTGGTGTTTTGTATCTGTGCTTTCTGTGTTCGATTTGCATGAAGACCTTGGCTTTTAGAAGCAACCAAGTACAAAAGTGTTTTACAATGAGTCTTCGTCAACTTCAAGGATTGGATCAAATGTCTAGAAGTGATGGTGAATTTTTAAATGTACACATCTTACCTGGGGCAACAAAAATGATTTAATTATTATAAAACATCATTTTATGGTGCTAAGTCTTAAGAGGTTTTGACCTTTAAGAGGATAAAGTACAAAGGTTAATAGTTGTATCATGGTGGTGATTTTAGGGACTGATATAGATTCGGAAGACTGAATGAGAAAATGTTCATGCACCCAAGAATTTATAATTCAAGAGAATAAATGTTCCTATTTTTACATGGTCCTCATACACTTCAGTGCATTGGAAACTGAACAATTATGCACCAATGCCTCCAGACATGATGCAATTCGGATTCTCGATGCAGAAAGAAGCTGGGTTCTTCTCTTTGGTGCTGTTATTTGTTATGCCTGGGAGGTCTTGAGCATTTTCTGCAGTGGGTGAATTTGAGTGCTTTGTATTTCCATTGTGAGCATGAAAATCTGTCATTTTCAAAAAGTACAAAAAAAAAATGAGACGCTTTCTGTTTATTGAGTCTTGCTAAGGAAATTTTTCTCTGTGTTATCATCAGTTTAGAAACTGGAGAGATGACTTAGTGTGGAAGGCTGCTGACTCTGCAATCATATGGACCTGAGATCAAATCCCAGCAACCATATAAGCAGTTGGGCATAGCTGCACAGGGACTTGTAATCCTAGTAATGTTTCATGGAAAAACAGGATGATCACTAGGGCTTGCAAAATGCCAGTCTCACTCCAGGCTCAGTGAGACACTGTGTGAAAGAAATATAGTGGAGAGCAATAAATCACTGGTATTCTCCTATGTCACCTGCATATACAGGTGCAAATATACCATACATACACACAGGTGCACATATAGCACACACACACCATCACCACCACAAAAACAAAACCCTTAAAAGATCAGTTTAAATTATATTTACAGTAAAAAATACATTCTCAAATATTCAACCAAGAATTATTCTTCTTTGAACCAGCAAAACTTATATTTCCATTGATAACAATGATCAATTATAGTGGGTTTGTCAGAAAACAAATTAGGTATTCAATTTGGTGTTTTAGATATGTATTCATGGCAGAAAATAAGAAATATCCACTGTTATTATCGCAAATGATGCCAAGAAAAGGCACAGAAAAAAAATGAGAAAAATATGACAGGATTGTTCCAGTGGTGGTATCTAGTAATGCCATGAAGAAAATAAAAATATTCACTAGCAGGAAAGTTTGAATCAATTTTGTAAGTGGTTTAGAGTTTGACTAGTGTTTGAAAGGATCTCCTTCTATACATGGAATCAAACCCAAAGCTCATTCCTAAGAGTTTTTATGAGAGAGGTGCCTTCTCATCTATCCAAATTCTTTGTTCCTTTATTATTTTTCCACTTTGCACCATGCCCCTCCCTTCCTCATACAGCCATATACTTTTCCCTGAGCTCTCCAGCTCAATCCGCAGACCCACTCCGATCTTAGCTGGCATCATTTTGACCCACATCTATTTCTCAGTTTTCCAAGCACCTAGGCTATATGTCGTCTGTTTACATAACCGATGGTGTTCTTCAACTCATTCAGATTCCCAGAGAAGTGAAATGTAAATTCATTTCCAGAAGATGAAAAGTAAGAAAAAATGTAAGCTCATTTACTTCATCTTGAGCTTAAGAACTATCCCACAAAAATTTGAGTTTAGTACTAAGCAATAAATGATTAACAAGTAGAAACACTGTTTACATACTAGGACAGAAAGGCAAATATATATTTTAGAAATTTTGTCTACCTATTATTCTCTTAAAGACACATTTTATTTTAAATTGTATTTTTGTTTGTGTGTTTGTGTGTGTGTGTGTGTGTGTGTGTATGTGTGTGTGTGTATGCTAGAGTTGTACAGGTGAGTACAGGTGTCCACCAAGGCTAGAAATTAACACAAGAACCTATTATTCTCTTAAAAACACATTCTATTTTAAAGTGTGTGTGTGTGTGTGTGTGTGTGTGTGAGTGTGTGTGTGTGTGGTGTGTGGTGTGTGGTATGTATATGTATGCTAGAGTTGTACAGGTGAGTACAGGTGTCCACCAAGGTTAGAAATTAGTACAAGACCACATGGAGTTGTATTTACAGATGTTTGGGAAATGCTTAACATAGATAGTAGAAACGGAACTAGAGGCCTCTGGAAAAGCAGCGTATTCTCTTCACCCCTGACCTCTTCAGCTCTGAAAAATTAGCACTCACGTTGGTTTTCCTCAAAATTGAGATGATAACTCCAATATTATCTGCAAAACAAGTAGGCTGTGTATGTGTGACTGTGTGTGTGTGTGTGTTATGAATATGTGTAAACATATATGTGCAGGTCTGCTTATCTGGATGGGCTGACATGAAGGCCAAGGGAAAAAAAAATCCAGGTGTCTTCCTCTATCTCTCTCTAACACATTTCTGAGACAGAGTCTAGCACTGGACACAAGTTTGCCATTTTGCGGCTAAACTGGTTGACCAATGAATCTTTGGGATCTTCCTCTCTCTACCTCCAGGCCAGCACTGGTCTACAGAGGCGTGCTGCCATGCCCAGCCTTGAGCATGGGTTCTCAGCATTCTACTCAAATCCACATGCTTCCACTTCAAGCTCTCCACCCACTGAGTCATCTCCCCAGTCCTCAGCTGGAAGTCAAAAGGTGGTAGTGTTTTAACTATTCACACCTATTTTTCCTCCTTGTGGTTTTGACAAGTGACATGAATGTCAGAAAGGCTGAGTGATAATTTATAATAACCACAGTTTTCATGTAATTATCTGAATGATTTTTCAGTATATTTTGTTTTAGTATATTTACATGGGACAACATTCATATATGGGCGAGTTATATTAACCAATGATATCTCTTTATGCTTCAGTAAGGACCTATATTATATGTTATGTTTTAATCAGTACCTCGTGATGTGTTCAAATATATTTGAAACCAGTCAAATTATAGTCAATGTTTTTGGAAATTCACAATGTCATTTATTATATTTTTTGAGAAGAAGACCAAAATAGTAGTTGAACTAAGAACAAACAAATAATGCCTATGTATCAGAGTATGTCCCACAATGACTAAATTATTATAAAATCGGGCCTACCATGGCCAGATATTACACAGAATTTAAGGAACCTTGCAATATTCAGCCCTAAATGGTATGTCTCCATCAGATCTCGCCCCTTAGGTCTCTGAGAACTCTGAGAAGAAGAGGAAGAAAGAAGGTGGGAGGCAGAGTGAATGAAGGACACCAAAACCACCGAGATCTGCTAAATCAGAATGTTCAAAGCTCCTATAAACTCACAGAGGCAGCACGGGGCCTGCACAGGGCTGAACCAGGTCCTTTGTGCATATACGGTGACTTCCAGTTTAGAGTTTTTATGAAATTCCTGAGTGGCTAATGACTGGGTCTCCTCTAATTCTTGTGCCTTTTCTAGGGCTCTTTTTCTTCTGTTGCTTGTCTTGCCCAACCTGTATGTGATAGTTTTGTTTTATATGATTATACTTTATTTGTTATATTTTTTAAAAGTGGATGAATGAATGAATGAATGAATGAAATGAATGAGTGAATGAATGAATGAATGAATGAATGAATGAATGAATGAATGAATGAAAACCTAGCCACTAGGATAAAAGTTAACATCTGAACTATCACTTATACCTGCTGGAAGAAGGAAAACCAGTTTTCTCCAATAGAGTAGCACTAAGTATATCAACCATTCCAGGACAGGTCTCATGTTCAGGAGTAGTTGAGGAACTTATAATAGACTCCACAGTTTGTGTGTGTGTGTGTGTGTGTGTGTGTGTGTGTGTGTGCGTGTGTGTGTGCGTGTGCGTGTGCGTGTGCGTGTGCATGTGTGTGCATGCATGTGTTCTTATTTGGTTAGAGTTTGGTGGGGTTTTGTTATTACTGTTGTTTTCTTTTTTGGATGTGATTTTAGTTTGTCTTCTTGATTTTGAGTTTTCTTGTAGTGAGTTTAACTTTTGAGAAAGAATGTAAAATTGAGTGGGTAAGAAAGAAGATGTGGAGGGACTTTGGGTGGTTGGGAGAGTACAATTAAAATGTATTGGAATTTTAATTTTTTTAAAATAATGAAAAATATAATATTTTTTAAAAAGAAAAGCAGGTCATGGATACAGTTAATATACATCTAATTAATGGAGCCAATTGAAGTGTCAACTGAATAGGCATGATAAAGACTTGTAAACTGAGTTTCACAGAAAAAAAATGAGTAGGCTGTATTGGTAACAAAGCTGAGTGGTGGGGTTTCTTAATTTTATATCATTTTTAAAAATAGAAAATTTAGAATTCTGTAAGCCTAGTGTTATAGCTGAAATTTATTTTTACACAAGCCAGCCAGTCAAGGGATCTCTTGAAACTTAAGTAATGTTAAGCATCAAGAACAATCTCTTGATTTTTAAAATTGTATTTACATATTAATATTGAAATATTATCTGATTCAACTAGCTAAACTTTGCTATTGTTTGTTCTTGACAAAGAGATGATAATTTTTAAAAAAAAATCTGTCTCTGTATGTGTATGTGTACCTATCTGTCTGTCTGTCTATCTGATTCCCTGTCTCTGTCTCTGTGTGTCTGTGTGTCTGTCTCTCTCCATCTGTCTCTCTATCTCTGTCTGTCTGTCTCTGTCTGTCTGTCTGTCTGTCTGTCTGTCTGTCTGTCTGTCTCTCTCTCTCTCTCTCTCTCTCTCTCTCTGCATGAGTATGTATGTGCATATGGATGTGTGTCTCAGTAGAGACCAGAAGAGGGCATTGGATCTTCTGGAGCAGGAATTACAAGTGGTTGTGAG
>NC_034591.1:34716943-34728012 GCF_900095145.1 Mus pahari | reverse complement strand
GAAGAAGAAGAAGAAGAAGAAGAAGAAGAAGAAGAAGAAGAAGAAGAAGAAGAAGAAGAAGAAGAAGAAGAAGAAGAAGAAGAAGAAGAAGAAGAAAAGAAGAGAAGAATTTTGGCATCTTAACTTTAGTAGATCAAGTGGGTCATGAAACTTCATTTCCTACATAACAGACATATCTAGAGGGATGTGAACACTCACCAATGGATTGTAGTAAACAGTTTCTAACAGATAGCATGAGTGTGTAGGCCTTTGTAGTGAATCAGTGAAGAGGATCTTCTGGACAGCTCTCCTCAGGTGTGCTCATGAGAGGCAAGCATATTCCCTTCTTAAAGCTGCATAACTTGGCATATTCTCTATGAGTAGGGATCAACTAAATTGTTATTGACATAGTTGACAATGGCTTTTTAAATTGCAAGAAAGAATCCTAGAACTGAAGTCTTGCATGAGGTTCCTTTGTAACTTAGAGATATCTACCCTGAAGCCCCCCTGAAGCAGTGTTGGACAGCCCTGAAAGACAGGTGTATAACTAGAGTGAATTGTTGGGCAAGTTTCTGAACTCTGTTTCGTGGCATCACATTATGGGGCTAGAAGGACTGGCAGAGACCTCATGGAGTTGCTCCTAGTTAATCTCCAGGTTAGTTTTAATTTTTGAAACATAACTAACCAAGACTGGCATGGCAGTGAAATAAAGCAGAAGTCATATGCAGACACCTGTTTGTTTTCTGTGCTTAGCCTCTGGTCATCATCCTATAACTTACTCACCGTCTTAAAATGGCTAAAGGCTGTTTAGCCTGGCCCCATCTGGCTAATGCTAAACATATCAAAAATACTGGTACCTTCTTTTGGATGAGAAGATAGAATATTTTGAACGACTGTGGCAAACACGAGCATTTCCAAACCATTTTGTTCCCATGACGCTCCTATTTTGCCAAAATTTATATTGCTTACACTTTGAACTTCTCCTGGTACCTTTGAATTTTTAATGCACATTCAGTTTTAGAGTTGAGATACAATCATGCTAATTTTCATAGGAGACCAAGGAAAGTGGAGCTTCCTCTTCTACATTCCTCCTCACCACAGAGATGTGAATCTGTTTGGTACTTCTTACTTACAAGGGGCACACCTTAAAATCATAGTTTCGAAACTAATTCTTTCAATAATGACCTGCTACTCAATCCTGGCTATTCTGATAACCACTGCTTAGTTCATGGTGGTCTTGAATTTGAGGCAATCCTCCCACTTTAGCCTCCTGATAGTTTACTGGGATTACAGGATTGTTCACCTCATTTGGCTATGCCATGTTCTTATATGGAATTTAACTAGATCCACACATCATAGGTGCCTGCAAAGGAGAGATCGCGGCCACAAATCAAAGTTATCCACTCACGGTGCCATAGGCGCTCAATAACAAGGTCTCATAGCACCCGAAGTGATAGGAGAGAAAATAGAAAAAGAGCGTGATGCCTGCGGATAAAATGAATGGATGAATAAAGTTAACAGCTGTCTTAAGTCTACAGACTAAAAAGGCTGTTCTAGGGGACAAAGCCATATCAGTGATGAGGTCATAGGAAGGAGCAGTCAGTGTGAAAGGCTCTGAAGAGAATAGACCTAATCGTGTCTAAGCTTATGTGTCTGATGAATATTCCTACGCAATAATATCAGAGCAGATTGAATTCTTATTATAGCACATCACATTGTTTCAGGAAAATAAAAGAAGTGCATAGTCATTGGTTAGAGCGAAACGTCAAGGGAGCAAGAAAGATTTGGGGCCATTCTGAAAAACTCCTCCAGAAGTATTTGTGTCGCCCATCCTCAGACATTACCAATGGATGCAAGTCAGTTTGCTAAGAGGAAACTTCAAGAAGAATTCAGTCTGCTAACAGATATTTTAATATCCAGCACACATTCGTATTTTATGTCTTTACTTTTAAATAGGGTATAATGGCATACTTTAAAAAAATGTCTTTTTATATATCATAGTATTTTAATTATGATGCTGCTAACCTTAAGTAAGCCAGCAAATGATACCTAGTCTTTTTATCTGCCTCACTTTTAATATTAAAGCAATTGTCTCCAAAAATCTCACAATAGACTGATACACATTTCAGCTAAAACTCTCTTTTGTTTCTTGTCTTGTCTTTCTTTGTTTCTTACATTTTTCAGGATCTTGCTATAATTCAGACTGGCCTTGAACTAACAATCCTCCTGCCTCAGCATTCTAAGCGCTTGTAGATACAAGTATGTGAGACAACAGAGTTTCAATTTGCATTTTTAATCTAGGACTATCAAGGTAAAATTGTCACTTCTATTTATAACTATTTCTTTTAACTATACTAAAGAGAGATGAGCTCATGCTCAAAATACATTCTGCTTTCGTAAATGGTACCCAATGGCCTGAAAGACATGGTGGAGATTTTAAATGCATATAAGGAATCTGCATTACACAGCAAGTCCTCAGTTTGTGGAACTTGTAACAGAGGTTAAACACACAGAGACACATATTCATATGTGCTAAAATCATGCATGCTGTGATTTTACATTTTTAATGTGGAAAGACTGTGAATTATATCAGGTTGCTATTTTTAATAAGATAGAGAGTGACTGAAGCAGCTCATTAGAGTTCATAAAACAGTGATGTATCTGGATTCTGTTCTTATGGTGACATGTACAAATGAAGCAACTTATTTTATTCATGGTTATAAGAACAAACAATGGTAGAATCCAATAATGTGCATGAAATATCAAGAAAATTCTACAAAATACTTAAAGCTCACAATCCCATATCTGTATTCCAGCATTCTCAGTGCACAGTCTAGCCCATCAGACAGCACCACTGAAGGAGCCAGCTTTCAAGGGACAAAAGTTAGCTATGGCTCAATATACAAAGAGCAGAGACCCACTTACAATGAAATGTTTGAAGGGCCACCAAATTCTTCCCACATATATTTTATCTCCTCTTAATAAGGCTGAAATTTCTGCTCTACCAGAGGGAGCACTATCGGGAGGAACAGCTAAATTGTAAGCTTGCTATATTAGAAATTTAATGCTTAAAAAATGATTTAAGCTATATGAAAAGTTGTTTCAGATTTGGTTCCTTCTCTCTATACCATTGTTTAAGTCCCCAAGCTTTTACTATAATTCAAAAACATAAATCTACTGCCCTTTCTACAATATGAATTTCAATACATATCACAAACAATGATGATACTAATATATCTAAAACTTGTATCTCTTTTGTAAACTTATGCAAGTTTTATAAGCTTCAGGAAATCAACTTGAATGTACATGTCACAGATCAAATGGACTCCTGCTAACCAACAGTCTAAATTTTCCCGCCTGTCTATTCCTGGTGCTGGGATTTCTCCCCCTTTCTGGATTTCTCTCTGCTTTTCCCTGACCTTGAGACTCCCCCTCTCCAAATACCAACATCATGGGTCTTAAATTTCAAATGTAAACCCAAGATAAAAACTTCCCTCTCATATCCTTACCTTTACCTACTCTCCCTGGCCTATCTGTCCCACCAGATATTAAATCAACTACAGACTATTACAACAACTCACCAACTTCAGATGTTCCCTTAGAATCTGCATCCTAGACAGTTCCAAGTGGCTAGCCCCACACAGTCTAGGCTCACAGACTACTCCAGTGCTCCCTGCACTCCCCTAGCTCCAGATGGTTGCACAGAACCTGGACATTGACTGACACAGTCTCCTCTTTCCAGGCTTGATTAACGTTCCCGTCTTTGAACCTAGGCAATCTCCATTCAGAGTACAGGAGTATGGTTAATGCAGTACTATTCACTGAGGAAATCTTGCTTGATATCTTTCGGGATAACATACCCAACCTTTATATATCTCAGTTCATCCGTTCTTCCCAAGATGGCTTATATTCCCAAGTTGTCTGGATACTGCTCCATTACATCTTTCTGTTCCCATTTCTGATCCTCCCTTCCTACTCCCAGTCAGGGGTCAAGATGAGGAAGGACACTTTCCAGTGGATGGAAGAAAGCACTGTGACCCAAGCACTTTTCCCTTTTCCTGTTGCTCCTTCTTCCATATCGTGAAGAGTTTGGGGCACACAATAAATGTTGAATAAAGGATTCTCCTTTGAGTTTGCTCTTCACATGTTTCACTTGCCTTTCAGTGGAACTCTCCATGTTCTCATCAAACTCCTGTCCTGAGACACCTTTGTAAATTCTGAGCATTGCCCCCAAACTGTCAGAATAGCCTACTGGGACCTAAAACGGTCCTTTTCTGATTATAATTTAAACTCCAAAACCTCGAAAATGCCTGGCCCAGCATCAGTGTGTATTTATTGCACAAATTCATAAACTGATCCATGCAGAACATTGCCTGTTCCCTCCATGTTTCTGACTAGAGTCATCTCATTGTTTGCCTGAATCACTACAAACTCTAATTGGATGGACTGTGTCCAGTACTGCCTTCCTTCCACAACACTGTATGGGCTCCTGCCAAAACTAGCCTTATAAAACCAAACTCGACAATGTCTCTGCTCTGTTTAAAACCCTTTAGTGCCTACCTAATAGTCTTTGGATAAAGTCACTTCCCTATTGTAGCTTACAAAGCCACTCGTAACCAGGGCTCTATGCACTCTAACACCTGGTCTCTTATCACTGGACGTTTCCTCTCCAACTACACACAATGTTCTCTGCTGCCATGATCACATGATGCCCTCTCTTGCCACTGTTTGAACTGGAAGACTGATTTCTTTCATCTAGGCCTCTCTCTTAGTTAAGACATTGTTCCTGAATTGGTCAGTTGTGGATCAGGTACACCACCTGTATTTTTCCTCTGCCAAAGACATTATCACCACATAACATTTTAATTGTCTATTTATTTTATTCTCCTCCATTCTGGACTTTAAGATTTATGCAGATATAGCTTGCTTATACCGATCCACTAATGACATCCATGAAGCCTACTGCAATGCCCAGTACCTAATAAGTCCTTATAAGATACAGGAAGTATGAATAATATCCTCTAACTTTTTCATATCTTTTCAGAATACTTTCTCAAAGTAGTTCATTTTTTTTTATGTTGAACAGGACAAGAATCTAGAGCTGAAATGAAGAAAATATGACTTTAGGGGACTGTTAGGATAAAAAACAAACTGTTCTGGGTTGAAGTTTGAATGAATTATGTATAACTAAGAAAGACAAGCCAGTAACCACAGCAGGACAAGGGTCAGTAGAAGTTGTTGAGCACCATTCTGCAAACAGCCCTGCCTGTCCATTCTGAGAGGGAGTCCAACATACCGAGGTCAAAGTCAGGATACACATAGCTATTAATAGATATTTGTCGCACGCATGAATAAGTAAGTGGGTGAATGGATGAGTGTAGATTCTTTCCAGTTGCCTGGATAATACATTGCACTCAGTTCCTGGGAGGTTCATGAGACAGGATCAGAGTCTCCTGGGGGAATGCAAACACACCACTGAAGAAACAGAAGGAGGAATGGAATGGAATATGGATTTGCTCGTTGCTTCTTCTCCTAGATTATGACCTTAAGTGACAGCTGACCTATTATTTTACTAAGTCCTCTGCAAAAATAGGTGCTATTACAGATGAGAAAATTAAATCTCAGAAGGAAAATGGCTTGCCAGTGATGACTCCTACCAGATCCGAACATCTGTCTTCCTGCCTTGAAAACCCAAGCTCCTGCTCCTATACACCTCATCCTCCCAGTATAATGTACATCGTGTACTATAGCTTGCTCTCTGTCAGAGTTTTGCATGAATGATCCACCTAGGCCTCCCTCTGACACTCATAAATAGAATCCTTACAAAGAAAAAGTATTTTGTCTAGTGTGAAATAGAAAATAAGAGTTAAGGCTGGACTTTAAACCTAAATCTTCCTATTTCCCAAAATTCTTACCCTCTGTGGCTGATCCTGCTTTGTAAAGCTTATCTTCATCAGAAGAGAGGTCCAGAAATAGAGAGACATGACCAAAGGTGTAAGTTGACACAGCCCCATATATACTGAGCTAGAGAAGAGATGAAGTCTGTTTTTCTGTGGTCCTTTCTGGCCACGACCGATCTTATTAGAACCTCGTTGTACTGGGATGATGGATAGAAAGATGGAAAGAAAGGGCATGTGTAGGCCAACTGGACTTAACCTGTCCCGAGATTGATGTGGTTCCAGCAATGCATAACGGATAACAAAGCAAGCTAAATAGCAAACTGAAAATGAGGGACTCCTGATACAAATAATGAGAGAGAGAGAGAGAGAGAGAGAGAAAGAGAGAGAGAGAGAGAGAGAGAGAGGGAGAGAGAGAGAGAGAGAGAAGAGAATGCAACACAAAATCATCTTGATTACTCATGTCAATCAATTTTCCACAGGTATGAAAAAAAAATCCCTGAGCTAACCATCTTGAAGAAAAAATAATTATCGTGACTCACAACTTCAGAGACTGGCTTCCATGATGTCTTGCTCTGTGTTTTCTGGGGTCTCGTGAGGCAAACCATCATATCAAGGAGTGCCTGGCAGTGAAAATCTGTGCATCCTGCTGCAGCCTGGAAGAAGAGAGGACAGAAATATGCATATGACAGATTACATTTCCCAAGGGCATACCTCATAGACCCACTTCCTGGAGACAGGAGGACATAGGCTCAAAATTCAGCTTCAGTTCTTAGTTCATGTGTGATATCAGGCAAAACAGTTTTCTTCCTGCATTTATTTTATTTTAGTTTTTTTACTACATAATTTCTATCTCTCCTAATAACGAAGCACCGTGACTGGAGACCTCATGATCTAATGACTTCTTCTATCCTTCATCTATGAACATTCTTAAATTAGGGACCAAACCTTTAACACAGGAGGCACTGAGGGACATTAAAGACCAAAACCATAACACGACTTAGTTTGTTCAGCAAAACCTCTAGCTATAAACCAAACTGCACTTTCATACCTGCGTGTGCCTTCTTTCTGTTCACCTTATATCCTCTAACTTGGTCTTTCTGCTATGTTATCGTGAGGGAGGACTTTTCACTGCTGTATTAAATGACAGACTTTCTTTTCACTTAAAATGGACATAGCCATAAGCCACACAGCTAGGGGACAGACTAAGAAAATGCTTTTTAAACTCCAGGAAAATATGGAACAATCTGGAAGAGATTAATGTGTTGTGGTTGCGATGAGCTCTTTCTCAGCATGATTTAATTGTTTTCTTCAATGTTTGTAATGCAATCAGATTATATTAAAAATAATAATGACTGTTAATTAGAAGATTTAATTTAGGCTGAAAATATTTTTTTCATTTCTGATATACTAACTGCCAAAGGAGGTGAGGATCTATCTGGAAATACTAATAGAAGATCTTATAATGTTCAGCCTCAATTCAGATGTAGCAACAGCTGGACAGTGAGAAGGTTCCATGAGAAAGGCATCTGATGGCTTCAGTTGATCTACAGAATTCATGGTAGAAAGTAATCCTCTGATGTTTACACATGTCTGGCAAGCATTCTCCTGCATGCAGACACACACACATACATGCATAAACAATAATAATAATAATAATAATAATAATAATAATAATAATAATAAATTTTTAAATGTTAAAATTACCTTTGGATAAAAGTACCAGCAGACAGTGAATTGCTTTGCTTGCTAGGCTCTGTCAGTGCCTGAAAATACACAAGTGGATGTTCAGAGTCATCCATGGGACTGAGCACAGGGTCCCCAATGAAGGAGCCAGAAAAAGGACCCAAGGAGTTGAGGGGGTTTACAGCCCCACAGGAGGAACAATAATATGAACTAACCAGTACCCCCAGAGCTCCCAGGGACTCAACCACCAACCAGAGTACACATGGTGGGACTCATGGCTCCAGCTGCATAGCAGAGAATGGCCTAGTAAGACATCAATGGGAGGAGAGGCCCTTGGTCCTGTGAAGGCTCTATGCCCCAGTGTAGGGGAATGCCAGGGCCAGGAAGAGGGAGTAGGTGGGTTGGTAAGCAGGGGGAGGGGAAGGGGGTAGAGAGAGGGGGCTTTCAGAGAAGAAACCAGGGAAGGGGATATCATTTGAAATGCAAATGAAGTAAATATCTAATTTAAAACAAAGAAAAATATGACACACACACACACACACACACACACACACACACAAAACCAAATACATATTATAGAGGAAATAAGCCAACAAGGTATTTGGATTTGTTTGTTTGTTTGTTTGTTTAGGAGAGATAGCATTTATTTCAGCACATAATTTCAGGGTATACAGTCCATAGATCTGGAGTAGTCAAAGAAACAGGAACTTGAAGCAGCTAGTCCTATCCTATCTATATTGAAGAGTAGAGAGAACTAAATGCAGGCATGCATAGTACTCAGCTCATTTTCTACTATTATACAGTCCAGAAAATTCTGACTAAAGAATGTTGCTGCCCATAGTGGGATAAATCTTCCCATTATTAGTTAATGTAATTTTGAGAAAAAAAAAAAAACCATAGATATATTCACTGGCCAACCTGATCTAGATGACCTTTCATTCAGATTTTCTTCCCAGGTGATGCTAAATTTTATCAAGTTGACAGATAAAAGTGACGATCACCATCTAAAGAGATGTCTTTTTGTTGTTGTTCGATTGTTCTTACAAGCTTATAGTGCATTTTGAGCAATCTATCCCATTCCCCCGCTTCTAATTCTTCTTCTATGACTTCCCACCACTTTTCCCTCCCAGCTTTATTTATTTTCTTAATTCTTTTAAAACTCACTGAGTACAACTAGAGTTCCAAGACGGGATAGTCTTATTTTTCCTTGTAATTAAGATTTTTAGCAACACAGTGCAATGATGACAGTGACAGATTCAAAGTGAAGAATGAAGAGTACGGTCTGGGACTTGGACTGTGCTCCAGTCGAGGAAGTGCTGGGCTGGCATGATAAACCAGTATGGTTGCACAGGCCTACATTCACAGAACTTAAAAGGTGGAAGCAAGAAAATCAGAAGTCCAATATCATTCTTAGCTATATAGTGAGTTGGAGGCTAACCAGGGCTACATAAGACCCCGTCTCAAAAAAAAAAGAACAAAGATAAATAAAATACATAGGCATAGATATGAGTTGGATTGAAGTTATAGCCCTAAATAGACCTGTGATCAGTAGTAACTCTCTCTACCTGTAAAAATATTGTATTAGGAGAAAGGATTTCTAATATCCCCTTCAGTTCTGAGAAGTGGTGATGGTATGTAAATTAAGCATTAATAGTTATGCAAATATTTTAACATGTCTAATACACAAAGCATCTGAGTATTGACATCTTGATAGTTAACGTTGCTGAGCCTCAGTTACAGTGGTTATTTTGATCTAAGGAATTCTCAGTGAGGAAAAGCTTTGTTTCCCTTCCATTCCTAGCCATTATTTTATTTCAGAACAGGACTAAATGCTGGAGAGGAAATGCAAGTCAAAAATCCCTACAACACCTGACACTATGCGTGCAGCACCTGCTTCTCTATTCTGCTCATTAAAATAAAAACCAACATCTCCCTTGTCCATCTGGCACCACTCAAAGGTTGCCAACCTGGCACCATTCACAGGAACTAAATTCACTGAGTCTTATCTAAAACAAATTTCATACTTTCTGATCATAAGCTCAGCATGAATGAAATCAGCAGAGTTGGACATGACTAGTTAGTGACACTTTATTCCAGCAAGCAAACTACAAATTCTGCATAGATAATTTTTAATACACTCTAAAACAAGTTACAAACTAACAGTTTAAATTTTTGGACAATGGTAAAATAATCCTACCAGCACTCAAAATTTATTTTTGAGTGGCCAAGGACTTGAAACAATGTAGTAGTAAACAATTATCGGAAATCAAGCTTCAAAGATAAAACAAGAACTTAGTATTCAATTGGATGCATAAAAAATAAATTATAGAATCGCAAATATGTAAGATAGTAGCTAATTACCCTTTAAGGAATATATGTAAAAACTAAACAGAGCTAGGTACGTAGCCTTGAAAAGCTTAATAATTATAGAGACAATCAGGAAACAGAAACACTACATATTCATTCCTTTAAAAAAATAGTTCAAATGAGCATATAATATCTAGGTGACATTTTTCTAGAAGTATTATAACACAAACATTAAAGTCTCTGCTCATTACTAAGCCATTATCAAATTCTCATTTTGAATTTTTCCTATAATATTTGTCTTAAAAACTAACAGAAAACACTCCCTATATCTCTTGATGTGCCATAAAAATTTTATAAAAGTAAAACCTAACCAGTTAGCGAACTGGTTAAAATAAAATTCTTATCCTTTGCTGTTTCTTCCTGTTTATGGATGGTTTCACTTCAGGATTAATAGTTATGCAAAAATCATAGAGATGTATCATATTTCTTGGACAAGAGCATGATATTTTAATGGCATTTTCTATTGGTCCTTTTAAATTATGTAAATAAATGTCAAAGGCACCCTCTTATAAGGTATTTTTATTTCATCATTCTGTTCTTCCAAAAGGTTCATTTTGCTGTGTATGAGTTCTTGAAACACTCACTTCATGCAACCGAATCATGCCATTGATGAGAAGAGGGTACAAACATCAGGAACTCTAGGAAAGTTATAGAGATTTGGAGAGGACACAGCAGAAATCCAGTTGTATGAGACACTTGATCAGGTGGCCTCAGGAGGGTGATCATGGTCTTTGGATTATGGTGTCAGCATCATTTCACCTCCAGAAGGTTCAAGCTTATAAACGCATCAGTACTCTTAACCCTTTGGAAGATTGAATCTGTCATCCAACAATTCACCTCTTTCTATACAATGCTTTCCTCCTGGGCTCTTATCCACAGCCTTAGTTTATCCATTCCAAACCTACCTCAAATATGCTGATATTCATTCCACCTAAAACAGTCTTCCTCAAAAGTGGCTGCGTGACTCGGGGCAACAGCTTGAAAGATGGTTCAGTCTTTAAGTGCAGTTGATGCTCTTTTGCAGGACCTGGCTTCAGTTCCCAGCATCCATATCTGAGGGTATACACATGCCCCTCCCCTGCGCACACACACACACACACACACACGCACACACACACACACACACACACACACACACAC
>NC_034591.1:34705654-34715938 GCF_900095145.1 Mus pahari | reverse complement strand
CTTGGGTACTTTCTCTAGCTCCTCCATTGGGGGCCCTGTGTTTCATCCAATAACTGACTGTGAGCATCCACTTCTTTCCACAATCACCTTTGCCATCATTGAAAGGAAGTTTTCTTTTACTTTCTCTTCTAAGTATTGGCATTTGACTTGCACGTGTCTTTGTGAAAAGTCTTCATATCTTGGTCTTCCACACTGGATCCTAAACATCTCACAAGCAAGAAAACATTTTTTGCATTTACCACTGATAACCCTTACAAATACATTTGTACAATGAACATATGTGTGTTAAAATTACAAATCAGTCAGGATGATAAAGAATCATTAATAAAATTAATTAATAAAAATTTCATTCATAATGTATACTCTTTTCAATTGTCAAATTATATATGATAGCTTATGATAAAAATAGAATAACATCACACAGATTATTAAGTATGAAAACAGAGATTATCAACCTGAAAAGAAAAAAAATCTATTTGCAAAACTGAGATTAAAAATAAGCTAAGTGCTTAAAACAGAACACAATTTGGGGAGTCTGTCAACACTGTAGAAAATGAGAAGGTAATTAGTTATTTATCTTCCCTTGTTAAAAATCTCATGCCCCACTAGGGAGAATCTTCTCTCTTATTGCTTGCTTTCTTTCTTTCTTTCTTTCTTTCTTTCTTTCTTTCTTTCTTTCTTTCTTTCTTTCTTTCTTTCGAGTTTTTAAAAAATGTTATTAGATATTTTCTTTATTTACAATTCAAATGTTATCCCCTTTCCTGGTTTCTCCTCCAAAAACCCCCTATTCCATCCCCCCTCCACTGCTCAACCACCCACCCACTTTCACTTCTTGGTCCTGGCATTTCTCTACACTGGGGCATCGAGTCTTCACAAGATCAAGGGCCTCTCCTCCCATCGATGCCCAACAAGGCCATCCTCTGCTACATAGGTAGCTGAAGCCATGGGTCCCTCCATGTGTACTCTTTGATTGGTGGTTTAATCCCTGGGAGCTTTGGGTGGTGGTGGGGGGGGGGTGTCTGGTTGGGTTGATATTCTTCCTACGGGATTGGTTGCAAACCCCTTCAGTCCTTTCTCTAACTCCCCCATTGGGGACTCTGTACTCAGCACAATGCTTGGCTTTGAGCATCCACCTCTATATTTGTCAGGCACTGGCAGAGCCCCTCAGGAGACAGCTATATCAGGATCCTGTCAGAAAGAACTTCTTTGCATCCACAATAGTGTCTGGGTTTGGTGACTATATAAGGGATGGATCTCCAGGTGGGGCAGTCTCTGGATGGTCTTTCCTTCAGTCTCTGCTCCAAACTTTGTCTCTGTATCTCCTACTGGGGATATTTTGTTCCCCCTTCTAAGAAAAACCAAAGTACCCACATTTTGGTCTTCCTTCTTCTTGAGCTTCATATGAACTGTATCTTGGGTATTGCAAGTTTGGGGGCTAATTTCCAATTCTCAGTGAGTACATATCATGTGTGTTCTTTTGTGACTGGGCTACCTTACTCATGATATTTTCTAGTTCCATCCATTTGTCTATGAATTTCATGAAATTATTTTTAACAGCTGAGTAGTACACCATTGTGTAAATGTACCACATTTTCTGTATCCATTCCTCTGTTGAGGGACATCTGGGTTCTTTCCAGCTTCTGGCTATTATAAATGAGGCTGCTATGAACATAGTGGAGCATATGTCCTTTTTATATGTTGGAATATCTTTTTAGTATATGCTCATGAGTGGTATAGCTGGGTTCTCTGGTAATACTGTCTAATTTCTGAGGAACCACCAGACTGATTTCCAGAGTGGTTGTACCAGCTTGAATCCTACCAGCAATGGAGGAGTGTTCCTCTTTCTCCACATCCTTTCCAGCATCTGCTGTCACCTGAGTTTTTGCTCTCAGCCATTCTGACTGGTGTGAGGTGGAATCTCAGGGTTGTTTGTGATTTGTGTTTCCCTGATGACTAAAGCTATTGAACATTTCTTTAGGTGCTTCTCAGCTATTCAGTGTTCCTCAGTTGAGAATTCTTTGTTTAGCTCTGTACCCCATTTTAATAGGGTTATTTGGTTCTTGAGTTCTTTGTATATGTTGGATATTAGCCCTCTATCAGATATAGGATTGGTAAAAATCTTTTCCCAGTCTGTTGGTCGCCATTTTGCCCTATTGACAGTGTTCTTTGCCTTACAGAAACTTTGGAATTTTATGAGGTCCCATTTATTAATTCTTGATCTTAGAGCATAAGCCATTGATATTCTGTCCAGCAACTTTTCTCCTGTGCCCATGTGCTTGAGATTCTTCCCCATTTTCTCATCTATTTGATTCAGTGTATCTGGTTTTATGTGGAAATCTTTGATCCACTTGGACTTGATCTTTGTACAGGGAGATAAGAATGGATAGATTTTCATTCTTCTCCATGCTGACTGCCAGTTGAATCAGCACTATTTGTTGAAAATGCTGTCTTTTTTCCTCTTGGTGGTTTTAGCTCCTTTGTCAAAGATCAAGTAACCATAGGTGTGGGTCTTCAATTCTATTCCATTAATCTACCTGCCTTTCTCTGTACCAATACCATACAGTTTTTATCACTATTGCTCTGTAATACAGCTTGAGTTCAGGCATAGTGATCCCCCCAGAATTTCTTTTATTGTTGAAAATAGTTTTCCCTCTCCTGCATTTTTTTTGCTATTCCAAATGAATTTGAGAATTGCTCTTTCTAACTCTATGAAGAATTGAGTTGGAATTTTGAATCTGTAGATTTCTTTCAGCAAGATGGTCAGAGGCAAGCACAAGAACCTTCTACATGTTTTCTTAAATAAGAGAAATATCAAGAATAACAAAATGGTTTTTTGAAAGTGATTTTGAAACTATGAACATGATTTATATTGTTTTCTTTTTCAGATTTTATTGCATAAAAACTAAATATTAAAATGTAATTTACTAAAGCATCTCTAAGAGCAGATTACCCAATTCAGTCCAGATACTTTTTAGTGGTCTAGGTTACTACAAGAGATAAAACTAAAAGAACATGGAAACTGGCATTCAAATTTTGTCAATCAAAGGAGGATGTTTGGATGTACTCAGAACTAGAAATGGAAAACATTGAAACACAGCCACTTTGAAGGAAGTCCCCAAGATCCTACTTCCCAGCTCCATCTTTTGGGAGGTACAGAGGTCCTTGTGCTCACAGATAAGCACTAGGGTACCCAGGAACATTAACCACTTCAGGTTGTCCCTTTACAGGGAGGCATGTATGATATATTTTCAGCCTGGGATTCTGGGAAGGGACATGATTAATAGCCTGGTGACCTTAGCACTCTCTGTGTCTGAGACCACACGAGATTCTCCCCCAGTCCCTTATTGTGCATTTGCCAATATATAGAATCTGTCACCTTCAGTCCACCAATAGAACTCATTTTCATGGAAGTTGTCACTTGTGCTTTACAAAGAGTTCATAAGTCTTAAGCTTCATTTTGCACTTTGAGTTACTGTCAGAAAATTTTCCAATGAACTCTTCTGTTTAAGTATGCCTAAAATAAACTACTGGGGGTCAGACTCTTGAAGTTTGAATCACTGCCAGGTACCTAGCAGTATTGAACCAAACTTCCTTCCTACCTCTTACAGATACCTGCTCTGCGGGCTGCGATGGTTGCAAAGGCACCCCAACTCCACCCCATGCATGTGCACATGCTGTCTCTCTTTCACTCTACCGACCCCAACTCTCCTCAGTTCTGAGGGTAGGGTAGATGTCCAAAATCAGTACCCCAGAAATTTTGCTTAAATTATCCTGTGACTATGTCTCAAAAAGAGTTCACACCAGCTATCCTTAGGCAAATTCTGAGTATGAAGTCATCCTTTAGTTTTAAGATCCTTGGCAAAGGAGTTTTGACATACATAGTGGTGTGGATCTTCACTGCTTAGAAGTTGTTTTGAAAAGGATGCTAAAGATAAGTATGTTTCTGGGGAGTTCGCCGAGCAGTGCAAAATAAATAAATGCAGTGTCCTTTTTAAAAGTCATGGGTCTGAACTCAAATTTCGTTTTTGTCCTAGTCTTCAAAAAAAAAAAAATAGAAATTAAGCTTTTTCTCATTTTTAAAAGGTGTATTTAAAGATTGATTGATTATTTATGTGTATGCGTGCTCTATCAGCATGTTCACCTACATACCAGTAGAATGCATCAGCTCACATTATAGATGGTTGTGAGCCACCATGTGGTTGCCATGTAAGCCACCATGTGAGAATTGAACTCAAGTACCAGCTGAGCTAGCTCTCCAGCCTGCTTTCTCTAATTGTACAGCACATTTTCAATTATGCTTAATTTTTAGAGCACAAAATTGCAAATAATATGCAAGTTCAATTCTCAGAGAAAAACAGTAGGTAATTACAGTTTCTCTTGTCTACACTGATGCATGTATGAAAATAAAATGTTATGCTGAACACATTCCCCAGAAATCTCTCATCTTATATATCATACTATGAATTATTTTTCCATTTTATGAAATAACTTGCCAAAGTTTCATGTTCATGGTTCAAGATTTTTATGACTTTATGGTAATTGAACAGTTGAAACAATTTGCCAATATCTAACAGATGGCCAATAGATTATCTATGTAGTTCTTACATCATCAGGACTTCGGCTCATGAAGATTGTTAGAGATACACTTTTCTTATTCTCATGGCTATCTTTATGGAAATCTCCAAGTGAAATGGCAAGCTATTGATACCCATAAGCAATTTTCTCTTGAAAAGTATAGAAATTACAAGTAGCAGATCCAATTCCCCCTAAGCAGAAAACCTAGGATTTGGGGTTTAATATAATGAATATACTGTTGGAACTGGCTTGTGTGGAAGGAGGAATTGGACAGGAGCAGCAATGAATCTCCAGGATGGCCCAGAAGTGATAGCTTACTCCCAGGGGCTCAGCAGCAATAATGACTCTTAGTTATGCTGACATGACTGAGAGCTTTTTACCACCGCATTGGCCAGCCATTAGATGTGGACTACACAAGGAACAGGCGTGTGCTTGGATAAAGGCTTTCTTCTACTGTGTTTACTGATGAATCTCTATAGATGGGACAGTCCCAGAACCTGGATTACTAAGCGTCCATTAACGAATGGAATAAGTGACGTATCACAGTGTCCCCTACTCTAGCGTCACCAGTGCTTCATGAGTATGTCTAGCATCCCTTATTTTGACATCTCCATGTGTCACTAGTTGTGTCAGTTCTGCAACTTAGAAAGTGAATAATCTGTCTTCTTTCTTGGTAATTTGCATCTTTTAATAAATTGCCTATTCATGATATTGACCTATTTTCTTATTATGGTGATTTGCCAGGGGAAATGTTGGTCTAGCTATTTTTTGAGAGCTATTTTTAGAGTAAGATAAAAGACTTCTTGTAAACCATGCAAATGTACTTAGTCTGAAATATTCTCTTTCACACCCTTTATGACATGTGGCAGCAGAGACTTAGTTCATATGCTCAAAACTTTTCATCTTTTCTTTATAGTTTCTTTAAAAGCAGAGAAAACATGCTTAAAACAATATACTTTACACCAAGAATGGATTCATACTAATCTGTGATTTCTTAGTATCTCAATGTACAAAATTTAATTTATTGGTAAATTCTAGGTATAGCTAAGATAGGGTGATAACATCTCACCAAATAATCAATTTTCCAACACCATGTATTGGATTTTTTATTTTTTTCTCCTATTTTTTAGAGCTCAATATTTTTTTATATCGTAAATTCTTATTTTACTAATGCTGAAAACAATTTAATTCATTTTTAGGATATCTGTTGGAAAATAATTCACAAGCAACTTTTTTTCTGGTTTATCACACTGCATATGCAAAGGGTGGTACTGTATATAAATATTTTATCCAGTTTTCCACTTTTTTCTAAAAAAGAATGGTTTTACTCAAAACCATTAATTAAATTAAATATTAAACATTAACATAATTTCCAGTTTTGAGTGATGATATTTAATTATGTCCAGGGTCTGCTTTACCTACAGAATGCTAATAATTTTTAGAACCTTTCTACACCACTTAGGCACATTCTGTTGGAATAGCTAAGATGATTCTCTCTATTACTCCAAACCCAGGGGATTTAATCCTATTAAAAGTAATTCACATTAGCATCATTAAGAGGATAATCCTATTTGGCCTACATACAGTTTATTTCTTCTCTCTCTCTCTCTCTCTCTCTCTCTCTCTCTCTCTCTCTCTCTCTCTAATGCAAAAAACAAAAAAAAAAAGAGGAAGTCAGAGGACAGTCTGGACAATGCTGTCTCTGCCTTCTTCAAAGCATTCTGAAGTGGGTTCTCAGGAACAAAATAAATCAACAGTGAAATATCAGGGACTTATCACTTAGGAAAGCAGCTATCCCCTCAAATTCTACTCAGTAAAGAAGATACGTACTGTACACTACGTAAAGAATACTGTGCATCCCTTTTATGTGTTCGGATGCTTCAAGTAGGGAAGAAGAAATGAGTTTGCCTTGAATCCAGGCTGGGATAGACTGGAAGTTTCTGGAAGGTGATACGAGTTTTTCAAATGTTTCATGGTTTCCCAATAAAACCAGAAATCACGGTGACCTACTTTTCTAAAATGCAATTTCCCAGGGAACTTGTTCACAAATCCAATTTTCGTGTCAATGTAATAATGTTTCCAAGTGAAATAAAAGTGCCCCCGTTCTGCCTGCTAACAGCCTTTCCTTCCATGCAAGTGCAGAGTCATCACCGTTGGATTCCTCTGCTTAAGCACCACCTTTTTCACTGTCCTCACATGTTAACACCATGAATTCAAAGCCACGATCACACATAGTTATCTTGGGGTGGAGGAGATGAAGAGTAGAAAGGCTTTGAAATAAACTCAGAGTGTTTTTATGACTATTACAGAACTACAACATAGACCACGTCATTACAATTAAAAAACAAAAGTACAGGAAGAAATTATTAGCTGTGAAAAGACATCTTCACTCTCCAGTCTATTTGACTCACAGCTATTCTCCTTGTTTCTGTCTCAAAAGGAAAGTGTTTTCTCCTGCAGAAGCCTTCCTTGTGTTCTGTACTTCCGGAACACTTCAGCTTGGGACTTGCTCAGCACCTAGCTCTTGTCTCTTCCTTTCTGTGCCCTGGTCTCTCTGTGATTGGTGTACAGTATCCATGCCTTACCCCTAATAACTTACCTTTCTTTCTCCTGTTTACCACCTATGTATCTCCCTCAACCTTTTAGAAAGAGCTACCTGCATTCCAACTTACTTCTGACCAACTTGTTCCTGAGTTCACTGAAACTTTCATCTTCAGCAGGCCAGGGTTAAAGACCTGATACCCAATAGAATAGACTATTTTCAGCCCTCTTACTGCTCCAAATTTCCCTCATACATTTTGCTCTGATGATTCTTCATTTCTCCACCTCATCATCTGCCTATGTGAATTGATCCTAATCAATTCTTTTTACTTCCTCGACATCCCAGACACTTCAAAGGACTCCACTGTATCATAACCAATTTCTCATTGTAAATTATTGTTTCTTTCATTTTTCTTATTTATTATTTTATAATTTTTCTTTATTATTTGAAATTCTCATATATGTATACAAGAACCTGACAACATGCCTATCTCTGAAATTCAGGTGATCTTTTAAAGTTGGCTTTGTGTAATTTTCACCTACAGATTTCAATTAGTACTGCCTACATGTACATGGGGTCATAGATTGGGGATTGGGTAGTCTAAGAGTTGCTACCATCTGTAGAGAAAACATCTTGGGTATTGTATGGATGCATCATCTGCCAATTAAAAAGCCTATGGCCTATGGCTTAGTCAGGAAATAGGTTGTACATGGGAAGAAAAAGAATTCTGGGGAAGAAGAGGCAGGGAAACTTCGCCAAGAAGATGTAATGAGCCGAATGTACACTACCAGCCACCTGGCAGAATGTGGCTATAATAAATGAGATACTTTAAGCTATATCTAGTCAGAAAAGAACCTAGCTATATGGCCAAGGTGTTTGTAAATGTAATTTGAGTTTGAACCTCATTTTTGGGAGCTTAGGGCTGGGAGGAAGTACCAGGAACAAACTTCTACAATCACCCTCAAATGTGATTTTATCCTCAAGTACCCTTCAACTACCAGTAGCTCCTCAGCTAACGGGGGGGGGGGGGCTCAGTAGATCCTCCTCCATCCACAGGCTGCACTTTTCTTTTCCTACATTACCAGAACTCCTATGTGTCCCATGACTTCAGGCAGCTTTAATACAAATCTCAAAGTCCAGTGTGCATTTCAAATTTATCTCCAGGTCTCAGACTATATACCCACTTGAGGAGATAGATAGATAGGTTGATTGATTGATAGATAGATAGATAGATAGATAGATAGAGATATGCCATCTCATTCTTCAAATATAGTTCATTAAACTTAAACTAACAATTCCAAAGTTGTCTTCAGATTGATATATTTCTCCAATAACTGCCTTCAGTTCCTAGAAGCACATATTGGTGTAGATAAGTATAAAAAGGTTAGCACATAAATCCATAGCATAATTCTAAAATAGATTTTTATATAATTTCACTTTGTTTTTGAGATTATACTTAATTAACTCTCCCTTCCCTTTCCTCCTTGCAAACCTTCTTATATATCCCTCATTGCTCATGATCAAATTTATGGCCTTTTTCAATCATTGTTGTTACATATTTATATGCATATAAATATAAATGTATAGGTGGGTGTGTTATGCATTTGTGCACATATATGTAGCAATTGTAATTTAAAAACATAAAAAGCTATGAATTTGAGGACAGAAGGAGCACCACAGGAGTCGGAGAGCAGAGAGGGAGAGAGAAGGTTAAGAAAACGCAGTATTTACATATGAAATTCTAAAGATAAATTTTTTTTTAAAGAAGTGAAATTAGGTAAGGGACCATAGTCTTAAAACAAAAGTAGGACAAAGCCTGAAACAAGATATTTATGGCATGTACCCCACCATCCTAAATGTCACCTGATTCACAAACATATTGAACTCAAAGAATTTTACACACATAAAGTTAATAAGGATAGTGGTTTCCCCATAGCTTTGGTTACCCAACATTTAGGGAAGGCTGAAAGAAGCTGAGGAGAAGGGCAATCCTGTACAAGCACCAGCATTCTCAATTAAACTTGACTCCTGAGATCTCTCAAACACTGGCCCACCAAACAGACAGCATACACCAGCTGATATGAGGCCCCCAAAACACGTACAGTAGAGGACTGCTGGGTCTGTATTCAATCAGCGATGATGCACCTAACCCTCAAGAGTCTGGAGGCCTCAGAGAGTTTAGAGGTCAAGTGGGGTGGGGTGGTGATATCCACATGGAAACAGGGGGATGGGGAAGAGGCGTGGGATGTGGAACAGTAGGAGGGTGGATGGGAGAGGGAATAAAATATGGATTGTAAAAACATTAATTCATTTTTTTTAAAAAAAAAAGGAGTCCATTTCTCCTCTACTGTCAGACTTTCAGCTCTGACCTAATAGTAAAATTATCTTGAAGGAGGAAAGATTTATTTTGTCTCATGGTTTCACAGATTTCAGTCCATGGTTCCATGCTCTATGGTACTATGCAGAAAATGAGACAGAGAAGCATGGCAAGGAAGCAAAAACTGCTTACTACGCAGTTGCTGGGAAAGGAGAGACATAAAGAGGACAGGTTAATGTCCACAGTTACCTCCATGGAACTACTTTCTTCAATTAGATTCCACTCTGAAATGATCATCACTGCTCAATAACCAATCAAATTATGAACTCGTTGGTGGTTTAATCTACTGATGTAGGAATAGATCCTCATGATCTAATCACTTCCCAAAAATCACATCCCTGGATACTGTTGCACTAGGTATTAAGCTTTTCAAACATGAGCTTTGGAAAATCCTTCCTGACACCAATCCAAACCATAAGTATATCCATTGGGAAATGAATGGGAACTGACAGAGAGTTCCAGAAGGAGCTGCCATATTTTTACACAGTCCCTTATTACATCTACTTTCTATAGGTAGTGTTGACCAAAGTGAGTCAAATATTCCTCCACTACTACCTTAGAACAAGCCACTCTGGCTTGTACAATTGCAACAAAGTGAAAATGGTTCTCCTGATTGCATCCTTGCTACTTTTATGGCACATTTTCTTTTTCTTTTTCTTTTTTTTTTTTGATGTTTTTTATTATTATTTTCTTTATTTACATTTCAAATGCTATCCCGAAAGTTTCCTATACCCTTCCCCCCCACCTCTGCTCCCCTACCCACCCACTCCCACTATTTGGCCCAGGACTT
>NC_034591.1:34688637-34705643 GCF_900095145.1 Mus pahari | reverse complement strand
TTCTTGGATTCGGTTTGCGAGGATTTTATTGAGTATTTTTGCATCAATATTCATAAGGGAAATTGGTCTGAAGTTCTCTTTCTTTGTTGGACTTTCAAAGAAGACCTAATTCCAACTCTCCTCAAAGTATTTCACAAAATAGAAACAGAAGGTACTGTACCCAATTCATTCTATGAGGCCACAATTACTCTGATACCTAAACCACATTTTCTATAGAGTAGCCATTATGTCTTTGCAAAATATAATTAAATAATGTCACTTCCTGCCAAAAGCCCTCTCTTAGACTAAACTATAAATCCTTATTGTTCTATACAACCTGTGTTCTTCCAAACCCTATTAAGGCCATTCCCTAGACTTTGCCACACCTCGCTCACTTCCTATATCTTTATGTTACAGCATTTCTAGAAAGAGCCCTAAATATAGATAAAGTGTCCTATCTTCCTGTAACTCTTATTGAACCAAGGATTAAACTTCAGCTCGCTGATTATCTGTTCTGTAACTGTAATGGTTACCTATCCATTCTTCCCTAATCTCCTTTTCAATCTTCTCTCCTATTGTAATGGACATAGTACTACACTCTCAGGCTTTTACTCTTTTTAAAAAGATTTATTTATTTATTTATTTTATATACATGAGTTCACTCTTGCTGTCTTTTTTCACATGAGAAGAAGACATTGGATCTCATTACAGATGGTTATGAACCACCTTGTGGTTACTAGGAATTGAACTCAGAACCTTTGGAAAAACAGCCAGAGCTCTCAACCACTGGGCCATCTCTCCAAACCCAGGCTTTTTCTCTTGGTGTTCCCTTTCCCCAGTAAACACCACCAATGAGTTCCTGCTTAGGTCTGCTTCATTCTTTCATGTCTTTGCTGATGACATCTCTCTATACTGTCCTCAGAATGTTCTATGAACCTATCTCCTAAACTAGAACATATAACACCCACTCTTCTTCCCATATCTCTTTAATCTACTTTAATTTTCTTTTTTTTTAATGTATGTTCCTACATTTATGCATGTGTACCAAGTAACGTCAGGATGCCAGAGAGGTCAGAAGAGGGTTTTGAACTAGAGTTACAGATAGTTTTGAGATGCCTTGTAGATGCCTGGAACTGAACCCAAATCCTTGAAAAGAAAAGTTAGTACTCTTACTCATAAAGCTATCTTCCCAGTGTCTACTTTTTTAACTTTTTAAAAATAGTTTTATGTATTCCTTGTGTGTGTGTGTGTGTGTGTGTGTGTGTGTGTGTGTGTGTGTGTTTGCTTGAATGCATGCAAGTGTGCCATGTCTGTATAGTACCTGGAAGGCCAGAAGATGGTCTCAGGTGCCCTGCAACTGTGCTACTGTTGTTGGTTGTGAGCTAGAAGTGCTCTTAACCACTGAACCATCCTCCACTGCCTTCTTTAACTTTCTTTTTTTATGTTTTTTTATTAGATATTTTCTTTATTTACATTTCAAATGTTATCCCAAAAGTTCCTATACCCTCCCCCGACCCTGCTCCCCTACCCACCCACTCCCACTTCTTGGCCCTGGCATTCCCCTATGCTGGGTCATATAAAGTTTGCAAGACCAAGGGGCCTTTCTTCCCAATGATGGCCGATTAGGCCATCTTCTGCTACATATGCAGCTAGAGACACGAGCTCAGGGGATACTGGTGATAAATCATACTTTCTTAAAAGTATGATTTAATAACTTTAATAACTTAATAACTTAATAAAAGTATGATTTAATAACTTTAAGTTAAGCTTAATAACTTTACTCATTTGCTTATGATCTACATTCAATTTCATTTTTACTCTAGCCCAGAATCTACAATTGTAAAAACCAATCAGAGCTTTGTATTTATTTGTTAAATATATTTTACAAACACATCTTTCACTTAAGATAAATTTATTTGAAAATTAATTTTAAAAAGAGATACTTCTAGATTCCTAAAAATGGATTTGAATGTTGCGGTGGTTTTAATGAGATGTCCCCCATAGTCTCAGAGATTGGAATACCTGGTCTCCAGGTGATAATACTGTTTGGGTAGTTAGGAGGTATGACCTTACTGGAGGAAGTTTGCCACTAGGAGTTAGGAGATGCAGGGTTTGAGGATTCAAAGTCTCATGACATTCCATTTAGCCCTCTCTGCTTCTTGCTTGCAGATGTGAGTTCTCAGCACTTCCAATTGCTATGCCTTCATGATAGCATGCTTCCCTGCCTTGACAGTAACGGAGCCTTATTCCTATAGAACTATCAGCCCAGTTGAACCCTTCCCTCTGTAAGCTGCTTTGGTTATAGTGTTCTGTCACAGCAAAGAAATAACTAGAACAAATATGAGCCAGGTTTTGCCTGTTTCATATACCATATATCTGGAAAATGTATATAGCCTTTAGTTTAGCATGATTCCCATTGTTCAATCTCACAAGAAAAACTGAAGATAAAATAAACAGAAGTACAGATAATTGCAGACCTCCAACTAATTATAGAGCAGTGTAGATATAGTCACCTATAAGAGTGAAATTATCTAATCATCTCTCCTTCCTTTGTATGTGTAAAGAGTTTGGGGCGATAAATCCAAACCAAAGACTATCTAATGTTATTAGAACACTGAAGCAAGTTTGATGATTCTTAAATTATTGCCTCAAAAATAAAGTGACCACATTACAATCATCTTAATTGCCTGTCAGTGAGTTCATCCTTTGTTTTATAAAAGAAGCTGTAAGTGGGTGCATGGCTATAACAGATTTGTTTTAATGACTTTTTTCCATATTTAAAATGTCCCTATTATATATCTTCACTATAAAATGTGTATTAATTAATTAAACTGAATTAATTAAATTAGTTAAATGCATTTAATCATTCCCAAGATTATTTGCAAGTTTTTGTGTTTAAACTGTTATTTTATATTAGAAATTTTTTTTTAACTAGACCATGAAAACCAAAGGCCTCTCTTTCTGTGAAGAACACTTCCTTGGTTAAAACAACATGTTTTCCCTAGATGCCTTCTCCAGCAGAAAAATCTATAAAGTTCAAATTCAATTATACAGAAAAAAGCCAACTTTATTAGATTGCTAAAATAAGATAATGTTTTTTAAAATGTGCTTTCTGGGAAATGCTAAAAATCCTGTGATATTCAAAATAAACACATTTAAAATTAGCAAATATATTTACTGGCATATATTAAATTTCTGCAACCTTATATACATACATATACATATACATATACATATATATATACACATAGCAAGTAATTATCCAAATGTAGTAAATATTTATAAGACACTGCAAGATCCTGAAGATTAGTTTGGCATTGGGAACTTTATGGTTCTTGTAATATATAAAAGAACATATAAGAAAATGATTTCCATATTCATCTAAAATGGAGCCAATGCCCACTAGTTGTAACTGTATGTGATTAATATGTACAGTGTTTTCTGACTGTTATGACTGTGTATGAGGTTGAGTTGCAATGTGAGTCCATTGTCAAACAAGTCACTTTCTTGCTGGTAATGGCATAGAGAATAAATCAAGTCCAAATCAAATAAATCAAATTTTATGCTTTCCCTTCCGGACTATCCGAATTTGTTTACCTATTCCTTTGTACTAATGCAATCTTGTGTTGTCCACACAGAGCAGCTGAGCTGAGCAGCATTCCCAATTTAATCCGTTCTCCAACTTATGTAGAAGGCTCTGAATTGAAAGAACAGACCCATCTCAGTTCAGTGTCTCTCTCTGTTCGCCTAAGGGTACTTCTGAGGAAGTTTTATTGTTGTTGTTGTTGTTGCTTTTTTTGTTTTAAGATGAGTATAGTTAATGCCCATGATCTACCGAGGCCTGATTCCCAGATGTGTATTGCAGATACCAAAATCTGGATATACCTTATACAAATGGCATTGTGTCTGCACATACCTGTGTGTCTGTTCCTATATACTTTAAAAATCCCACCTATGTCTAATGATAAAAAAGGCTGGTTTTCTGTATTTTTAAAGAATAAGAAGGAAAACATCTGCACATTTTTAGTTAAAGAGAAAAAAAAATTTTTTTTGGATCCATAGACGTAGATCCCACAGATACGAGACACCAGGAGTTGACTTTTACCCAAATGCCCAAAGAGTCAGTCTGCTCTTTCAACAATGACCCACTCCCACATTTTTCTAGCACTAAGAAAAAAATTTAAGGCTAATGTAATCTAGAGATAATTAAAGTGGAAGACAGATCCTGTTGTTTGCCCTGTTTCTAAAAAAAATGTATTTAAGAGTTTATGAAATCTGATCATACTATATTCCTTTCTCTAGTTAAAACACTCAATGTTTGGAGAAGCTGGCAAAGAAGAGTCACACTCTCAAGGCAAACACTGAGTGAGGATTTGTCTCAAAAGGAAACAAAACAAAAACAAAAAGGAAGGAAGAAGAGAATGGGAGGAAGAGAAGGGGAAGGAGAGAGTTTATTATCATTGCCGAGTCAGCTTCTATCTGTACATGATTTAGTCTTGACCAGAAAATATCAATAACATGATTTAGTCTTGACCAGAAAATATCAATAATGCTGGTATGTTTTAAGAGGTCCTCTTCAAACACCACAAGTTGAGGTGAACACAACCTGTTCTCATGCTCTGATTCCAAAGATGATAAATGCTTCATCTAGAAGGGGTACTTTGTGCCCTGAAGCAAGTAAGGGCTTTTCCTGGGAGGTTTCAGAACTGCTTCATTTTTATCTGGAAGCACAGAAAAGAACTAGAGAAGAACTAGAGTAGCCATGCCCCAGCCCCATAGAGTCTGAAGGGTGAAGGTTTCAACAAGTTTGGGGCTTTCAGCCCTGCATGGGGAATTCCTGACCAGTCTGGGGTAAGAATCCAACTTTGTCCGAAAGAAAAGAAAAAGAAAGAAAAGGAAGCAGGAGAAGGAAGGAGGAAAGGGGCAAGGGAGGGAGAGAGGGAAGGAATGAGGGAGGCGGAGAGATAGCTTTTCCTATGTTTCTTAAAAAGATGCATTTATTTTTACATCTCTTGGAAAAATCACTGGCTCTAAGAGAAATAAATGCATTGTAAATGTATGTGCTATCATCTTTACAGAAAATCTGCCTCTCATAGACTTATCTTCTATGAAACACAACTCAATCCTAGAACACTAGAAGGCAAGGAAACACACTTGAAAATTAAAATAAGAAATGTTAAGATGCTTCATACTGTTTGATTACCATATAATCAACAGTATAGTGCTGATTATGAGTTTGTAACAGCCATAACTTGTCTTCAGTGCACCTTAAAAATATAATAAATATATACATATATGTATGTTAAAGTACTAAAATAAACATTGGCTTACATATTCATCCATGTAGCAATAATGTTGAGAGCAATGACTGCTGCCCTGCTAGCATCCATCATGTAGCTACAAGATAAAAAGAACATACTCCAAGCAAATTCTGTATTATTGTCACTGAAGTCAAAATGAGATGACAGATTGATGCATAATCAGAAGCAGATTAAAACTGGTCACATGCATTTACATGACATGAAGCAAAGTATCTCTGCTTCTAAAATAAGCTATGATAATGTCTGCACAGGAGTCTAACAATTCATCTTTTCTTAGAAATAGAATGGTGGATATGCAGCCATATATCTCATTTCCAGGCTCTGTGTTTTAAAAATCAGAGTTCTAGTATAGTTGGTGCCTTTGATTGGAACCAGAGTAAACTGGAAGTCATATGTGAGTGATTTTAGCTATTAGACACTAGAACTACCAGAACACAAGGGACAATTTTTTGACATATGAAGGAATTATTCCAGGTGATTCTAATTGATATCTTCTGATTTATGTAGAATAAACAAACTAAGCTATATCAGCTATAGTGTTGTACAAGAATAGTTAATTGGAGAATGTATCTGTTTTCCACAGAGCTGCCTCTGAACTTTATTCATCAATCTATGACAGAAAATTCTGTTCAATATTTACTCTAAAATATTTAAATGGATATAAGCATTTTAGGTGTTTCTACTTTTACCTTCAGATGTATTATAACCTGGACCCAAATTATATGGAGTTCATATTGGTTCTGGTCCTGTCCTGGTTATGTTTCCTAGAGTTCATGTAAAACATTTCTTAATGAGTGAATAATGAAAACATGGTACATCTAGAGTTTTATTTAACTACAAAGAAAAATGAAATTATCAATGCTTCAAGTAAATGGGCATAATTCGAGAAAATTATATTGGGTGGAGTGATCAAAACACACAAAAAAACCAAACACATCATGTTCCTCTCCTGTGTGAATTTCAACACTGATTCGTGTGTTTAACTTGAAACATCAATAGAAAGGAAAATATAGAAAAAGGGCATTGGTTGGATGAGTGGTTTAACAGAGGGGAAAGCAGAACACAGGTTATATAAAAACAGAGAGGGAACACACCAGGGGTGAAAGGTTAAAGCAGAGATGAGGTAGTTGGAATTGAGGAGTTATGGGGTGTGGGGTAAGAGGTGGAGAATTAACCCAAGCAAAGAATCTATGAAAGTCCATGTGGACATCTCCTACTTTGTAAAATAAGAGAGACAATTAGAAGGGAGATGTCCAGCAGAGATGGATCATGCTGTTCCTGAAATACATGGGTTATTAAACAAAATGTCCAGTAACATGTATGGAAGATCTCCATAGGAGCTGTTGTTTGAGGAAACCCACGGAGGCTCCCATAACAATAAAAGTCCTTGCCATTCCCCAAGCTGGCTCAGAAGAACTAGTTGAAAAGACCTCATACTGAAGACATGGCATACCTTGAATGCAAATTCAAAGTAATACTTGATTTAGGATGGCACTAATATGTATGAAAATGTCATGTACTTCTCACAAGAAAATGATTAAAAATGTGTGTGTACTTAAAGTCTTTATCAACTTCCTGTCACATTTATAATAATAAAACTCATTCTATACTCACAAAAGACTCCACACAACTCAGCCTTTCTCTGACTTTGTTTTACCCTTAATGTTCTCTGCGTGTATCAGTCATTCTGATGTGCGTAATTGGATATTAGAAAACTTATACGGGTTATAATTAAATATGGAGGTAAAAGTAGAATTGTATCTTTCAGATGAGAAACAGATTTCATTTTTACAGATGAGTGCTTTTATAACAATGGCCTCCACTGACATCTTCGTGTCTTCAATGAGGTGTCCTCTCCGGATCTCCTTTTACCAGCTCAAAGGGCTCAGTGTTGCTAGTGTAAGTAAAATGGTTTCCTCCTCTCTGGCATCCATACATTGAGCATCATTATTGAGTATCTGTTACCTGCTACGTCATTCCCAGAACACTATACTTTGAGAATCTAAATACAAACAGGAGATGCAAGATACTTACATTCATTGAGTTTTTATTTAAAAAGGAAAGGAGACAGAAGGCAAGGCAAGCAGAAACAGTGAAATTGCAGGTAGTGATAGATGCTGTGAACACTAGAATAGGCTATCCAGTAAGTGACCACAACAGGAGGAAACACAAGAGTGTGATTTAACATGAACCCTCAAATGATGTCAAATAATGAGCCTGAGGGCTTGCTTGAACCATCAAAGTACATCAATATGGCTGATATGCGGAGAGTACTGAGACTAAGCAAACACAGAGGAAGGCCAAGTGCAAGTTGTGAGAATAACTTTAGTTTTAATTTTATTGTAAATATGTCAGGAAGTTGATGAAGAGTTTAATCATGCATAAGCACACATTGTTATTCATTTATTTATGTATATGTAAGCACCACTGCATATGTGTACAGGTCAGATAGCAACGTGAGGGGCTGTGCTCTCTTCCACTATGTAAGCCCTGGGATAGGATGCAGATCTCTAGGCTTTCCAATAAGCAAAACCAGCTGTTGTGTGACCTAGTATATTAGGATATAGTACAAATCCCCAAAGTGTGGAACAAAGACCGAAGGAAAGGCCATCCAGAGACTGCCCCACCTGGGGATCCATTCCATATACTGTAAACAAACCCAGACATTATTGTGGATGCCAAGAAGTGCTTGCTGACAGGAGCCTGATATAACTGTCTTCTGAGAGACTCTGCCAGAGCCTGACAAATAAAGAGGTGGATGCTCACAGCCAACCATTGGACTGAGCACAGTGTCCCCAATGGAGAAGTTAGAGAAAGGATTGAAGGAGATGAAAGGGTTTGCAACGCTATAGGAGAAACAACAATATCAACCAACCAGACTCCCCCAGAGCTCCCAGGGACTAAACCACCAACCGAAGAGTACATGTGGAGGGACCCATGGCTCCAGCCACATATGTAGCAGAGAATGGCCTTGTAGGACATCAATGGGAGGAGAGGACCTTAGTCCTTAAAGGCTCGATGCTCCAGTGTAGGGGAATGCCAGGACGTGGAAGTGGGGATGGGAAGGTGGAGGAACACTCTCATAGAAGCAATAGGAGGGATGGGATAGGAGGCTTTCGGAGGGGAAGCCAGGAAAGGGGATAACATTTGAAATGTAAATAAAGAAAATATCTAATTAAAAAAAAAAAGACTTTTGTCGGTTGAGACTGTAGTCAAATAATTGCAAGAGATCACAAATAACTCCATTCAGGTCTTATATATGTAAGTTTATACTGCTAATACTCAACAGAACAAATTATACCAAGCAATAGATACTTTTTTGTTATAATACATACTAATATACATACATAGATTCAGATCTAATGTATATTAGTTTATACTCCTAATATTCAACAGAACAAGCTATCCTAAACAATCTACACTTTCTGAGTATATAGTATGTATATATTAACATACAGACATTATATTCATTTCTAAAGTATTTAAGTTTATACTGTTAATACTTAACAGAACAAGTTATTCCAACAATATATGCATTTTAGTATATATTATATACTAGTATACATACATTAGATTCAAATGCAGTCCCCACTCATTTCCCCTCCCCTTCTCTGAGAGGGGGAATCCAACTCTGGATATTACATTCACACACACACACACACACACACACACACACACACACACTACCACCCCACCACCCAGCCCTTCAACCCCTATACCCCAGGGCACAGCAAGTCACTGAAGGACTAGGCACATGCTTTCCCACTGAGGCCAAACAAGACAGCCCAGTGATGGGAATGGGATCCGCAGGCAGGCAACAGATCCAGGGACAGGCCCCACTGCAGTTGTGAGGAGACCCAAGTGAAGACCAAGGTTCTCAATTAACTTTTAATTACTACTTTGGTATAACACAAGTCAAATTTGGAAAAAACTAAGTTTTAAACAGAATATATCATAATATATCATAATTGTGATATAACAGAATATATCATAATTTGTTATTAGCTTCAAAACTAATATTAAAATACTTATATTTTTAATATTTTGTATTGATTCTTTGTGAATTTCACAGTATGCACTCCAATCTCAATCATCAACTTGCCCTCTCCTACACACCCTCCACCCTTGCACCCTCTCCCCCGACAGAGGAAAAAAAATCTCAGTGTAGAAGTTGTAGTGTGAACAAGAAAAACGTTTTCCTGGATTATATGAAATACTCAATTCAGTATGACTTTATATCATTCTTTCTATCTTTATGTATAGAAGCATATAGATGATAGATAGATAGATAGATAGATAGATAGATAGATAGATAGATAGATAGATAATTACATTACTAGTAGTAATAGTAGGGTATGATATATCTAAAAGAATAATTATATGTATGCCTATTCATATACATAAATTCTTTTTAAAGTGTGATTTAACAATTATATTTATATTTGCTATAATGCATTTTCAAAATTCTACTTGTTTATTATATTTAAAAAGCTAGAGATAGTTATAAGAGGTAGCATGATAAACAGGAGTCACTGTTCTAGCTGAAAGTTAAAGAAATCAGAAGAATTCATGTCTCACTTCTAAAATCAAATAGCCAATCATAATTTTAAAAGTCTGATATATCATGAAAAATCATAATGAATAGTTAAGGGAAACTGAAAGAGAACATATGCAATTATTTAATAAATATCTGGTTAAACAATAAACAAATAAAACAAAGGGAACACATTGTGAATTGAACTGTTATCTCTCTGGTTTGAGATAACCAGTAACACATTACATCACTCTCATCTGCAATCCTAATTTTATATATTATCTATTATTACAGAGAAAGCCAGCACATTCCAAAATTCTCCAATAAAAGCATCCTAGTTCAATGTGAGTCAAACAGGACAGCAAATTGCTGGTTCTGGAGATGTCATATATTATTCATATTTGTTTTCTTTACTCATTTTCCCCAATTAAGGAAAAATGAAGTATAAGTAAAATTGGAGATAACATCTTTCCAAACATTATTATAAACTTTTCAAATAACTATGAAAATTTTACGTAAAAAAATGTGGCCTATCACTTCAGAGAGGAGCAATATCACCATGTGCCAGGTAACTCCAATTAAGATATTTTGTATAAATATATGTATATGTATATGTGTATATATATATATGTATATATATATATATGCATACATTTGAGAAGCTTATAAATTACTTTATTACTGTAGTTCCAAACATCCTTATTGTTAATTATCCCTTACCTTACCTCCCCAGCCCTGTCCCTCATCCCCCTTTTTACATAAACCTCCCTTCCCGCTAGTCTTCTTTTCTTCTTCATAAGCTGCTTTTATCAAGGTATATTATCACAGCAGCAGGAAAAGAAACTAAGACACAATGTAAAATAATGGTTATAGAATTAGGAAGGTATTATAACATTCCAACACTTCTCGTTTTGTACAGTGTTATTAGATCAAAGGATTTGTTTCTAGTAACTAGAAAGCTAAAGTTCTCTACTCAAATTATGTGAAGGGACAACCTCTCTACTCTTAGTTTTCTTCTTTCTTTTCTTATTAAGGGGCAGGGCAGGAGGCTGCATCACAATGGTCCTCACTAACTTCTTGTTGTTGTCCTTTTCTTAATGCAGTTGTTCATTATGTGACAGCTGAAGACCTTAATCATTGGCAGTATAACTTAGCAAACAAAGGTTTCTATTTCCTGCAAATATCTCTATTATACATTTTCTAATTCCCCAGGTTAAATAAGATTTGAATCAAAATAAACTTTGCCTATAGTAATTTATAAGCTACCAACATATATTTCTTAAACTAAAATATATAGAACATGGCATAATTCAAATCAATGTAAAAAAATAGAAAAGAAGGCATGATTCCCTACCTGTTTACTTGGTATATCCATTACTGATTCACAGATCTTCGAAATTAGTGACAAATATGACAGTGTTGTTGAGACCTCTTAAAAGCAGCATAATTATAGCCAGTAAAATCATAACTTCTTCAGTATTAGAACATTTGTCTCATCGCAAGATTAGAAGATATTTGCCACTAAGCAATAATAGTAATTAAGATGAAACTGTAATAAAAAATCTTTGTGTAGCAAAGCTGCTCTCCGAGGCATAGTTATAGTTTCATAAGTGATTAACTTAACTTTGTCTATTTTTTCATTTGGAGTGATAACAAAAGAAGCCTCAGCCCACTTAGTAAGCCACAAATGTATCATTCTTGCATGGCCATTTACATTCTCCATATGGAGAGCAAATCATCACTCTTCCCATTTCTCTGGATGAGGCGATTGAGTGGGAAACAAAGGAAATCAAACAGCAATTGTCCAATATCAACGACTTACATGTGGTGGAGATTTCAAGCCAAACACAGCTCAGAAAACCGTGTGTATGGTCGCCGGAATACACACCATCCATTAGAAAGTGCTCATATTAAAAAAAAAAAAAAAAAAAAAAAAGTCAACGAGTCTACAAATAATGACAGTTTCTATGTGTGTTATCTACACACTTTCTAACAAAAGTATGTGAGATTCTGAATTTTGATTTTTAAACTTCCTTGAAAGTAACATGCTAGAACAATGCTTGCATTTAATTGTACACTGAAAAACAGGCTTCTCTCTGTTAATGTATATATCCTTCACATTGTGTACTTCATTAATGTATTTATATTTTTATTTTGCATCCCAAACACTGCCCCCCCACAACTGGTACTCCCTCACAAAGACCCTCCCCACCCCCATCCTGAAGCTTCAGACTATTCTAAATGGAAGTGAACCATTCCATCCTGTAGAAAAGTGTCTGAATATTCAGGAAGTAAACAACATAGAATCCTCAGAAAGTCCCTGAAACTGATCTGGATGCATTAGGCCCTAAAGCTTACATAAGCAATAAGGACTGATAAGAGATGCATTTAGACCACCTAAGCTGCCTGGAAGAGACAGACCAGATGAGCTACCTGGGAAAGAGTCACTGACCTACTAGGCTGCCTGAAAATTGAGTACTGAGGTACAGAGATACAGTTTTCATGAGCTGTCAATGATATTAGGATGGACTTCTGGTGTTGCAGCTGTCTTTAAGTTAATCCAACTTCTATAAGTAACCTCTCACCTATATGCTATAAGAAACTGCAATAAATTCATTGTTTTATCATGTTGGACTTTAGTGACAGTCTTACTTTGCTCAGTTGTTGATTCTGTACCTAGGTGAGTGTTACAGGGGTTCATGTCTTCCCAGGAATAGTGTCATGCAACATCTCCACCATGAACACACATGTATAAACACATATAGGTGCAAACACACACACACACACAAAGAGAGAGAGAGAGAGAGAGAGAGAGAGAGAGAGAGAGAGAGGTATTCTTCCTTTGTGAAGCAATGCATGCTTCTAGATAAAAATTCAGATAATGAAACATACACATAGTGTAAAATCATTAACATTCATGAGAGGCAAGCACAAGAACATAAGCAACAGAAACCACTTTGACTTGGCAACATTAGAACCCAGATCTCCCACCCACAGCAAGTCCTGGATACCCAAACACACCATTAAAACAAAATTCAGATCTAAACTCTCATTTCATGAAGATGATAGAGGATTTAAGAAAGACAGACATAAATAACTCCCTTAAAAAAAATACAGAAGAACACAAGTAAAGATGATAGAGGATTTAAGAAAGACAGACATAAATAACTCCCTTAAAAAAAATACAGAAGAACACAAGTAAACAAATAGAAGCCCTTAAAGAGGAAAAGTACAAATCCTTAAAGAAATACAGGAGAACACAATCTAACCGGTGAAGGAACTGAACAAAACTGTCCAGGATCTAAAAATGAAAAAGAATCATTAAAGAAAACTCAAAGGGAGACAACTCTGGAAATGGAAAACCTAGGAAAAACAACAGGAGTCACAGATGCAAGCATCACCAACAGAATACAAGAGATAGAAGAGAGACTCTCAGCATCAGAAGATACAGTACAAGACATAGACAAAACAGTCAAGGAAAATACAAAAAGCAAAAATCTCCGATCTCAAAATCAAGAAATCCAGGACACAATGAAAAGACCCAATCTGAGAATAATAGGTATAGAAGAGAGTGAAGATTCCCAACTCAAAGGGCCAGCAAACATCTTTAACAAAATTATAGAAGAAAACTTTCCTAACCACTGGAGGGTCCCAGACACCAGAGAAACGTGAAGCTCCCAGGACCAAACGGGATTTACTTTAGCAGTAATGCACAGATAAGGGGGAGACAGAACCTGTAGAGACCACCTCCAGTAGACAGGCATGGCCCCTGATCGAGGGATGGGGCCACCCACCCATCTCAAAGTTTTGTTTAACCCAGCAATACTCCTTTCCAGAGGAAGAATGGGGACAAGAAAGTGGAACAGAGATTGAAGGAAGGACCAACCAGGGAACGACCCCACCGGGGAATACATCAAGTCGGCAGACACCTAACCCAACACTGTTGCCATGATCAAGAGTCGCTTACAGACAGTAACCAAGTGTGGCAGTTCCTGGGGAAGTCCAGCCAGCAACTGACCAATGTAGATGCATATGCTTGGAGCCAACCATCAGGCTGAACTCAGGGAACCTGGTCGGGGAGCTGGCAGAAAGACTGGAGGAGCGGAGGGAGATTTCAACTCCACTGGAAAAACAACATAGCTGGGCCTGACCACCCAGTTCTCCTAGAGACTAGACCAACAACCAAGGAGGGATCTATGGCTCCAGATACATATATAGTAGAGGATGGCCTTGCCCGACAGTAACGGGAAGTGAGGTCATTGTTCCTGGGCAAGTTTGGTGCCCTAGAGTAGGGGGATATTGGAGCAGTGGGGTGGGAGAGTGTGGGTGGATGGGGGAGTACTATCATACAGGCAAAAGGGGGGGGGAAGAAGGCAGATGTGGGGTGGGGATGGTGGTGGAGGGGGAAGGGGGAAGTGGGATATCATGGGATGGAGGGTTGGTGAAGGGGGTAACCAGGAAGTGAGATATCGTTTGAGATATAAACTAATGGAATGATTAATAATAACAAAAGAATAAATAAATAAATAAGTATAAAAAAACAAAGGTATGTACTGTAATTTGTATAAGTCATTAGACACAGTTTCAAGGGATTAGCTGGTTCTCAAGGTCTAAGGATGCATTATACTTCCCCAGAGCCTAACAAAACAGAGAAGCTTGACCCTCATCCCTGATCGTTCTCAGAAGTGTCAGAGTTCAGTTTGTGCATTTATATTTGGAACAAGTTCCCAGGCAACCATGGCAAAGCTGGCCAGCCAGCCTCTTGTAAAAAACACAGATCTCTATAAAGTCGTCTAAGAAGCATTACAAATTCATCTTAAGACAGACAGTACATACTGAGCTTAATGGCGATTTAGTGCTATTACATAGTGGGTTTCAGAAAACGTTCTTGCTCGATTATTTCTAAACTTGAAAATAAAACGAATTTCATTATAAGTTTTCTTAGTGAGTTTATATATTTCCCCCTCATTTGCCAGTTCAGAACAGTCTGAGACTGGGTCCTGGAGAGTACCAATTCATGAAGTAGCTTTGGTTATGGGAGAGTGCTACTCTGAATTTTCTTTTCAATTCATTCTGATTTGATTTTACATTATATTTACTATAAATAATCACAGTCATCCATGACAAACATAGTATCATGGTATAGTATATTTACTGAAACATCAATGTATTTTTGACTTCAAAGTTTTTAAGCATTATTCTGACAATATTAGATAACAATGTTTATAATAAACACATGGAAGGTTAACTTTTGGTTTCAGAATATTACTAAATTGATGTTGTTAAAATCTTGAATGTGCCATTATCTTTTTTTAATTTTGGATATGGGTATATGCAAATGGTATGTTCGAGTGAGAACATATGCATATTAATAGCACAGGGACAGAGGTGAGGGAGGGGCACTGGTCTCATCACATTCCACCTTGTTTGACATGGTGTCTTCTTTGCTTGCTAGCTTACAGGCTCCCAAAGAGTCTCACATTCAGCTGTACACAGACTCTAAGGATCTGAGGAAGGCTTCCTGCTGTGCACTGTCTTAGTTACTTTTCTAACTCCATGAAAATACATCATGATCAAGGAAACTGATAGAAGAAAAATTTAACTTGGGGCTCACCATTTTATAGGATTGGAGTCCATGACCATCTTGGTGGCGAGCATGGCCCCTAGGCAGATGAACCTGGTGCTGTAGCTGTACCTGAGGGCTCACATCTTGATCCACAAGATGAAGATGGCTAACTAGGAATGGTGTGGGCTTTTGAAACCTCAATGCCTGCCTTCAGTGACACACATCCTCAACAAGGCCACACCTAATTCCTCCCCTGAAAAATCCCCATAATCTCAGGACCAATTATTCAAAGTTATGAGCACAAGGGGACCATTCTCCCCAGCCCTTTGTGTTATAATCATATATTATATATATAATATAATATAATATATCATATAATATATGATATATATCATATGCATATATATGTGTATATATATATATAATCATTATTTATTATTAGCCTTAGCAACTTGTTCCTTTTGTTTTCACAACCAACATATATATTCAATCTATTTAATTGATAAAATAAAGTGAGATATTGAATTATTACCAAGCTTTACCAAATTTTGAAAGCTAACTGAAAAATGAGTGGACCAAGAAAAAATTCTTTCCTCCATCAATATGTTATGGAATTCACATGACTCCCTCTGGTGGCAAATGTAGCATTCTTTTTTTTTTTTTTTTTTAAGAGAACTATAGGTGTGTACATATCTATTGATGCAGAGCTAATAATTTTTCTTTTTGGTGGGAGATTGTCTCTTCCCTCTTAAAACTACTCATAATCCAGTGGAATCGTGGGGAATTGTGACAGACTAGCAATGGAGCCAATGCAGAGATAAATAAATTCCTTCATGAAAAAAAAAATCATTCTCAAAGATCTCTAACTGTGTATATATCCTTTAACAGTCAAACAAGAATTAAAGCAATTAAGTAATGAAAATAATTTCCTCAACCCTGACCTTAAAACCTCTTTACAAAGCTCATTTACAACCAACTGTAAGATTGTCTAAGGCCTATATCAACATCCAGAAAGTTTCCTGGAAGTTTAATACAAGTTTAATACACTCTGAGATGAATGCAAATTCTGCCTCTGCCACCTAGTGGAAGAGTAACCCAAGTCAGGTTATCTAACTTCTGTGAAATATGAGTATTTTGTCTTAAAAACCACTGAGGATTAAACAAGACAATTTAAAGCCTAAGGGCTATGTTATATTAAAAAAAAAAATTGTCTTATTGTAATGGATGCTATTTCAATTAACAATTTAAATTAAAAGACATTCACAAACTTGATTCTGCCATGTTTGCCCCTGAAAAAGGCTTCTTCAACATCCTCGAGGTCTAAAGTCTTACTGGGCTGCCTCCAGTTGGATTCTAAGACAGCATCTGTCAGCATAGGCCTCGTACCCACTCCACAGAGACAAGTCCCCAGCTCTACATACCTGAAGAGTAGGATTTTCCTTGTGGATCCCTGTGCCAGGCCAGGAACTGTTGATCCATCATGTAGGCCAACTTTACAGGTATAAGTTTCATATTCACCCAGATGAACTCAAGACTTCAACCACCTTTTTTTTAATTAGATATTTTCTTTATTTACATTTCAAATGTTATCCCAAAAGTTCCCTAT
>NC_034591.1:34686275-34687502 GCF_900095145.1 Mus pahari | reverse complement strand
TCCACTCTCTTATAGAACCCAAGACTACCAGCCCAGAATGGCACCACCCACAAGGGCCCTCCCCCCTTGATCACTAATTGAGAAAATGCCTTACAGCTAGATCTCATGGAGGCACTTCCCCAACTGAAGCTCCTTTCTCTGTGATAACTCCAGCTGTGTCAAGTTGACACAAAGCTATCCAGTACATGGGTTTAAAAAACAAACTCAAAAACAAGAGAAAAAAGAATTAGTAAACTCAATGAGAACTTCCTTGAAAATTCCCAGTCAAAGGAAAAGAATTGAGATGAAGAAAACCTACTGGATGTGTGAGACACTATCAAGCAAAGCAATATATACATTATGAGTGTCCAAAAAGGAGAAGAGATAAAGAAACATAAAGTTTATTTAAAGAAATATGGACAGAAAGCATGGAAATTGTGCAAAAGAAATAAACATGCAGATGCAGGAGGTATAATAAAACCACAAGTCAGGAACTATGACTAGATCTTCACTGGCATATATTAAAAGTAAAATTTCAAAAAGTCAAAGAGAAAGGGTTTTGAACCCAGGAGAAATAATACTTAATATTTGCAAGCGAATCTCAATATGACCATCAGTGGATTTTTCATCGAAAACATCATAGAAAAAAAGTATATCCAATATAATTGCCTGGCAAGATTGCTTTCACAAAGGAAGGAGTCTTCCAGACCAATTTTAAAAAAAAAAAAAAAAAAAAAAAAACCTAAAAGAGACCATTGCTGCTAACCTGACTTTTGTGAAACGAGATGACACTAAAACACAATAAGAAAATGAATAAAGTATAAAATTGCTTAGGTAAGAATATAATCAAATTCAGAATCCTCTAGTATTTTAGTGATAATCACAAATAACTAAACTCTAAAGGATAAAAAAATTAGAAGATGAAAATTTCTAAAATCATGTATGTTATATATTAATTAGTTAGCTTTTAACATAACATAAAAGTGAGAGGAAAATATTTAGGCTATTGTTTTAAATAAACTTACAGTGATAAAGACATTTTATGTGAGTTTAATGTAACTTTTAAAATTGCAAGTAGATGAATAAAGGAAAAAGAAAATGAAGTGCATATTATAAAAACAATTACATTAAAAAAGGATAACATCAGCTGGTTAGTGGTGGCACACGCCTTTAATCCCAGCACTTGGGAGGCAGAGGCAGGCAGATTTCTGAGTTTGAGGCCAGCCTGGTCTACAAAGTGAGTTCCAG
>NC_034591.1:34681333-34685785 GCF_900095145.1 Mus pahari | reverse complement strand
AGATCTGACACCCTCTTCTGGTGTGTCTGAAGACAGCTACAGTGTAGTGATGGGACCAGAGCAAACAGAGGTCCTAAAAATTCAATTCCCAACAACCACATGAAGGCTCACAACCATCTGTACAGCTATAGTATACTCATATACATAAAATAAAATAAATAAATCTTTTTTTAAAAAATATATCATGACAAAAAGCAACATAAGGAAGAAATAGTATATTTTAGCTTACAATTTCAGGTTATAGTCCATCATCATGGGGAAGTTACAATGGTAGGATCTTGAAACAGTGACCCATATCATATCCACAGTCAAAAGCAGAGACATTAATGTGTTCAAGCTCACTTTTTGACTTGCTTGTGCTAATTTTTTCTACTCCTATACAGTTCAGCACATCCTGTCTAGGGAATGGTGCCACCAACAGTGGACTAGCTCTAACTATAACCGCTATGGGTTAAGAATCCTCCCCTCATGCCAGGCGTGGTGGCACATGCCTTTAATCCCAGCACTTGGGAGGCAGAAGCAGGCAGATTTCTGAGTTTGAGGCCAGCTTGGTCCACAAAATGAGTTCCAGGACAGCCAGGGCTATACAGAAAAACCCTGTCAAAAAAAAAAAAAAAAAAAAAGAATCCTCCCCTCAAGACATGTCCACAGGTCAAGACAATGTAAGTAATAGCTCATTGAGACTCTCTTCCAAGGTGATTCTAGGTTGTATCAAGTTGACAATTATAGCTCACCACTTTAGGATTCAATTATCTGATTCATACCAAATGAAAACCAAAGACAGGGAGACTATCTATAGTTAATTCAACAAAACAGACCTTAAAAATAAGACCCAATAGACATTACATCATGATAAAGGTGTCATTTATCAAGAGCATATAACTACAGTAAGAAAGAAAAAAGAGACCAGCCCTGGTCCACCTTGGGCTCCCCAGAGGACTCTCCACACCGGAAGGCGTCCTAGCACACCCAGGATCTTGTGATCACTGGTGAGTGGAACACAACATCTGTTCCAAAACAACCAGCAAGAGCCTGTGCCAGCAGGAAAGGGGACACAGGAAACCCGCCCAACCAGCCACTGGGGTTCTTTCCAGTCTGCACTAGCCCCAGGCCACCTTGGGCATGAACTCAGACTCCCCATGCCACAGGCACCCTATCACACCCAGGGTCTGAGGATCACTGAGGAGAGTCAGTGTCTAGAGAGGGCTCTGACCCCGGGACTCAGGTGAGAGAGCCATCTTGTATCCCTGGTATCTCAGAAACCAGACCAAGCAGGAAGAGCTAGGGCTTCAGAAGCAACAGAGCTTCTTGGGCAGGGTCCCTTCTGGCCTTCATCCTCAGTCAGGAGACAGAGCTGAGACCCAAACCTCTGCACACCTTCCCCTACACAGGAGAGTAGGCCTCCAGGGATGGCTCTGACACCAGGGACTCAAGTGAGAGCACCATCTTGTGTCCCAGATCTCTCAGAGACCAGTCTGCACAGGAGAGCGCATGGGGTGCAGAAGCAACAGAGCTTCTTGGGCAGGGTCCCTTCTGGCCTTCATCCTCAGTCAGGAGACAGAGCTGAGACCCAAACCTCTGCACACCTTCCCCTACACAGGAGAGTAGGCCTCCAGGGATGGCTCTGACACCAGGGACTCAAGTGAGAGCACCATCTTGTGTCCCAGATCTCTCAGAGACCAGTCTGCACAGGAGAGCGCATGGGGTGCAGAAGCAACAGAGCTTCTTGGACAGGATCCCTTTGGGCCTTCATCTTCAGCCAGGAGGCAGAGCTGAGCTCCAGACCTCTGTGCACCTTCCCTGCAAGAGGAGAGCTTGCCTGCAGAGAGTGCTCTGACCACTGGGACTCAGGAGTGCTGACAGAGGCTAACAAAATCACAGGAGGGACAAACTACAGCCAGAGACAGCTAGACCATCTAACACCAGAGATTACCAGATGGCAAAAGGCAAATGTAAGAGCCTTACTAAGAGAAACCAAGACCACTCTGTATCATCAGAATCCTGTACTCTCACCACAGCGAATCCTGGATCCCCAAACACACCCAAAAAGCAAAATTCAGATTTAAAATCATATCTCATGATTCTAGTAGAGGATTTTAAGAAGGGCATTAATAACTCACTTAAAGAAATACAGGAGAACACAGCTAAACAGGTAGAAGTGCTTAAAGAGGAAGCCCAAAATCCCTTAGAGAATTACAAGAAAACACAACCAAACATGTGATGGAATTGAACAAAACCATCCAAGATCGAAAAATGGAAGTAGAAACAATAAAGAAAACCCAAAGGGAGACAACTCTGGAGACAGAAATCATAGGAAAGAAATCAGGAAACATGGATGTGAGCATCAGCAACAGAATTCAAGAGATGGAAGAGAGAATCTCAGGTGCAGAAGAAGCCGTAGAAAACATTGACACAACCAAAGAAAATGCAAAATGCAAAAAAGATCCTAACTCAAACATCCAGGAAATCCAGGACACAATGAGAAGACCAAGCCTAAGGATAATAGGTATAGATGAGAATGAAGATTTTCAACTTAAAGGGTCAGTAAATACCTTCAAGAAAATTATAGAAGAAAATTTCCCTAACCTAAAGAAAGAGATGCCCATGAACATACAAGAAGCCTACAGAACTCCAAATAGACTGGACCAGAAAAGAAATTCCTCCTGACACATAATAATCAGAACAACAAATTCACTAAATAAAGATAGAATATTAAAATCAGTAAGGAAAAAAGGTCAAGTAACATATAAAGGCAGACTTATTAGAATTACACCAGACTTCTCACCAGAGACTATTAAAGTCAGAAGATCCTGGACAGATGTTATACAGATCCTAAGAGAACACATATGCTGGTGCAGGCTACTATAACCAGCAAAACTCTCAATTACCATAGATGGAGAAACCAAAGTATTCGAAGACAAAACCAAATTCACACAATATCTTTCCACGAATCCAGCTCTTCAAAGGATAATAAAAGGAAAACTCCAATAAAAGGAGGGAAATTCTGCCCTAGAAGAAGCAAGAAAGTAATCCTACAACAAACCTAAAAGAAAATAGCCCGCAAGAACAGAATCCAAATTCTAACAACAAAAATAACAGTAAACAACAGTTACTTTTCCTTAATAGCTCTTAGTATCAATGGACCCAATTCCCCAATAAAAAGACATAGACTAACAGACTGTCTACATAAACAAGACCCAACATTTTTCTGTATACAGGAAACCCACCTCAGGGACAAAGACAGACACTACCTCAGAGTAATAGGCTGGAAAACAATTTTCCAAGGATCGATCCATAGAAACAAGCTGGAGTACCCATTCTAATATCGAATAAAATTGACTTCCAACCCAAAGTTATCAAAAAGACAAGGAGGGGCATTTCATGCTCATGAAAGGTAAAATCATCCAAGATGAACTCTCATTCTGAATATCCATGCTCCAAATGCAAGAGCAGCCACATTCATTAAGAATACTATAGTAAAGATGACAGCACACATTGCACCTCACACAATAATAGTGGGAGACTTCAACATCCCACTCTCATCAATGGACAGATCCTGGGAACATAAACTAAAGAGATACAGTGAAACTAACAGCAGTTATGAAACAAGTGGATTTAGCAGATATCTACAGAACATTTTATCCTAAAACAAAAGATATACCTTCTTCTCAGCAACTCATGGTCCCTTCTCCAAAACTGACCATATAATCGGTCACTAAACAAGCCTCAACAGAAATGAAAATATTGAAATTATCTCATGCATCCTATCAGATCAACATGGACTAAGTCTGATCTTCAATAACAACATAAATAATAGAAAGCCAACATTGACATGGAAGCTGAACAACATTCTACTCAACCATAACTTGGTCAAGGAAGCAATAAAGAAATAAAAGATATTTTAGAGTTTAATGAAAATGAAGACACAACATACCCAAACTTATGGGACACAATGAAAGCAGTCCAAAGAGGATAACTCATAGCTCTAGATGGAGCACACACTACCAGCTTGATAGCACACCGAAAAGCTGTAGAACAAAAGGAAGCACATTTACCCAAGAGGACTAGACCACAAGAAATAATCAAACTCAGGGCTGAAATCAACCATGTGGAAACAAAAAGAACTATATAAAGAATCAACCAAACCAGTAGCTGGTGTTTTGAGAAAATCAACAAGATAGATAAACCCTTAGCCAGATTAACTAGAGGGCACAGGGACAGCATCCTAATTAACAAAATCAGAAATGAAAAGGGAGACAAAACAAAAGAACATGAGGAAATCCAAAACATCATCAGATCCTACTACGAAAGGCTTTGCTAAACAAAAATGATGAACCTGGATTACATGGACAATTTTCTAAACAGATTTCAGATATCAAACTTAAGTCAGGATCAGATTAACTAGCACCATATCTCCTAAAGAAATAAAAGCAGTCATTAATAGTCTCCCAA
>NC_034591.1:34678547-34680333 GCF_900095145.1 Mus pahari | reverse complement strand
CTTTCTCTACACGAAGGATAAACAGAATAAGAAAGAAATTAGGGAAACAACACCCTTCACAATAGTCACAAATAATATAAAATACCTTGGTGTAACTCTAACTAAGGAAGTGAAAGATCTGTATGACAAGAACTTCAAGTCTCTGAGGAAAGAAATTGAAGAAAATGTCAGAGGATGGAAAGATCTCCCATACTCATGGATTGGCAGAATTAATATGGTAAAAATCTACAGATTCAATGCAATCCCCATCAAAATTCCAACTTAATTCTTCATTGAGTTAGAAAGAGCAATTTGCAAATTCATCTGGAATAACAAATAACCTATGATAGCAAAAACTTCTCAACAATAAAAGAACCTCTGGTGGAATCACCATGACTGACCTCAACCTACAGAGCAATAGTGATTAAAAATAAAAAATAAAATAAAAAATAAAAAAAGAAACCAAAACTGCATAGTACTGGTATAGGGACAGATAGAATTGAAGACCCAGAAATGTACCCACACACCTATGATCACTTGATCTTTAACAAAGGAGTTAAAACCATCCAGAGGAAAATAGACAGCATTTTCAACTAATGGTGCTACCTCAACTGGGAGTTATCCTATAGAAGAATGCTAATTGATCCATTGTTATCTTCTTGTACAAAGCTTAAGTCTAAGTGAATCAAGGAACTCCACCTAAAACCAGAGACACTCAAACTTATAGAGGAGAAAGTGGGGGAAAGCCTCAAAGATATGGGCATAGGGGAAAAATTCCTGAACAGAACAGCAATGGCTGGTGCTGTAAGATCAAGAATTGACAAGGGACCTCATAAAATTGCAAAGATTCTGTAAGGCAAAAGACACTGTCAACAAGACAAAAAGGCAACCAACAGATTGGGAAAGGATCTTTACCAATCCCAAATCAGATAGGAGACTAATATCTAATATATACAAAGAACTCAGAAGATGGACTTGGGAAAATGAAATAACCCCATTAAAAAATGGGGGACAGAGCTAAACAAAGAATTCACATTTGGGGAATACTGAATGGCTGAGAAGCACCTGAAAAAATGTTCAACATCCTTAATCATCAGGGAAATGTAAATCAAAACAACCCTAAGATTCCACCTCACACCAGTCAGAATGGCTAAGATCAAAAATTCAGGTGACAGCAGATGCTGGTGAGGATGTGGAGAAAGAGGAACACTCCTCCATTGCTGATGGGATTGCAAGCTGGTACAACCACTCTGGAAATCAGACTGGTGGTTCCTCAGAAAATTGGACATAGTACTACCGGCAGATCCAGCAATACCTCTCCTGGATTTATACCCAGAAGGTGTTCCAACTGGTAATATAGACACATGCTCCACTATGTTCATATCAGCCTTATGTATAATAGCCAGAAGATGGAAAGAACCCAGATGTTCCTCAACAGAGGAATGGATACAGAAAATGTGGTACATTTACACAATGGAGTACTACTCANCTATTAAAAACAATGAATTTATGAAATTCTTAGGCAAATGGATGAATCTGGAGGATATCATCCTGAGGGAGGTAACCCAATCACAAAAGAACACCCATGATATGCATTCACTGATAAGTGGATATTAACCCAGAACCTTAGAATACCCAAGATACAATTTGCAAAACACATGAAACTCTAAAATAAGGAAGACCAACATGTGGATACTTCGTTCCTTCTTAGAATGGGGAACAAAACACCCATGGATGGAGTTATAGAGACAAAGTTTAAAGCTGAGATGGGAGGAAGAACCATTCAGAGACTGCCCCATCTGGGGAT
>NC_034591.1:34660116-34677607 GCF_900095145.1 Mus pahari | reverse complement strand
TGTGTGTGTGTGTGTGTGTGTGTGTGTGAGAGAGAGAGAGAGAGAGAGAGAGAGAGAGAGAGAGAGAGAGAGAGAATAACAGAATGATTGGAATTACACAAAACCCTCCTGACAACCAATGGCACAGTAAAGGAAATTACAGAAGCAATAGAAAATATGATGAGATAACTAAAGACAGAAATCTAGTATATAAAATTTATTTAAAGTAGTGAAATTAAGAAAGTAAAAAGATCTCAAATAAACAATCTAATTTTACACCCATGTTATCTAGAAAAAAGAATAGTGTCTAAATGTCCAATGCTGGGGACATAAAAAGCAGGGCAGAAGCAAATGAAATAGAAACCAGGAAAACAATAGCTTATAAAAATGAATTTAATTTCCCAACATAAAAAGATATTGGCAAATTTTTATTCAAACTAACAGAAAGAGGACACTTAAAACTATACATTGTAGGTAGAAACATTGTAGTCGCGACTACTGAAATATACAGGTTCATAAGAGCACCTACAGAAAGTCACATGCACTAGCTAGATAATCTAGAAGTGGACAAATTCACATGAATGTGCAACTTGCAAACACTGGTTCAGGACGAGACAGAAGAGAGCACTGAGTAAAATTAAGCAAGCACCGTAAGTAGTCAGAATCTTCTCTGCAAAGAAAAGCCCAGAAGCAAATGTCAGGCTTTACTTTTGAATTCTATCAATACGCTAAGAAGCTTTAAACTAAAGAGGTAATAAGCCTGTTCAAAGTCTTCCCCCCCAAAAAGAAAACAAAGAGGCAAAAAATATTGTTAATCTCATTTCATGTAAGGGTCCCAAAGGTACAGGAAATGATCCCAAAGGTACAAGAGAGACCTTAACAAAAGCACGTACTGATTTAATGCTATGTTTACCAAAATTTCAATGATGAATTACACGGAGAAAAAAAATAGCCATCTTGAAAAAAATAGAACAAAACAGAAACTGCATTATGTAATTTCTAAATCAATACAAAATCACTGCAATCAAAACATCATGGATTTGCCCTTACTCCCTAAAAGCAGACAAATAGTCCAAAGAAGCAAGTGGAAATGTAGAAATAAATCTACTTATTATTCTCAAATTACTTCTACATTAGTGGCAGGAACACGTGGTAGAGAAAAGGCAGTCTTTTCAAAATTAAAACCTGTACATCTATATGTGAAAGAGATTAAACCCTGCCTTGCACCATTTATACATACGGTATGCATAAACTGACTCCAAGCATGTTAAAAATCAAACATAAACTCCGAACCTATAAAATTGCCAGAAGAAACTATAGGAATTTAGTATGTCAGTGATTTTCATGTGATACCAAAGGCACTGATGACAAAAGAAAAAAATAGGCAAAATGAGATTATATCAAACAAAATGTTACTGTACAACAAAGGGAACTATCAACAGAATGAGAAGATACCCATGAACTGGATCAAATATTTGCAAGCCATACATCATGGAAGAGGTTAATACACAAAACAGAGAGGAGATCCCAATAACTCAATGGCAAGAGCATGTATAGTCAAACTGAATAATGAACAAAGACATTGAATAGACATTCCTGTAATCACATAGAAATGACCAATCGGCATGCGGGCTGGGAAGTTCAATGTTACTATTATTAGAAAATTACAAGCAAACCTATAAAGACACATCATTCCCGATCCCTTGGAATGACTACTAGGAGAGAGAGAGATTGTGAAAGCAGTGCAGAGGGAACCAAATCCTCGTGCGTGGTTGGCAGAGAAATAAACTAGTACAGTTGTTGCAGAAATCAAAGTGGGACATCCTCGAAAACCTAACAGTAGACCTTTCAGATTATCCAGCAATCTCACTTTGCAGTAGACATCTAAGTAAATAAAACCAGTACAGTAAGTGTATTTTTTCAGACTTGGGCTTGTTAGAGCAGTTTTCGCAAGAGCTAATGTATGGAATTAACCTAAGACTCTGCTGACGAATGCATTGAAAACAAAAACCTGTGATGCACATACACACACAGAGAGAGAAAGACTCAGAAAAGACTTTGATATGGAGACTTAGTGTTTAGCATGGTAAATGTAATTAAGACTAATACGTATTTTCAAATTGCTAAAAGAATGAATATACTGGGAAAATCCTCATCATAAAACACTAATGTATAAAATTGGGAATCTGTCAAATTAGAATGCTTTAGTCATTTTTACAGTGGATATTAAGCAAAATTGCAGGCTGAAAACATAAACAATATTATTTGTCAGTAAAATTGAGAAATACAGTTTTATAAAATACAAAATTTCAACATGAAAATATTTGAACTTTGCAGATCTGCTTCAGATGAGGTGGAGGGATATTCAGCTGGTCGTTATAATACTCAGCTTAAGTTGTACAAAGTTACTCAAGTATTCCTGCCTTTGATTTCTCCCAATAGTTTAATAAACACATTAAACTATTCAACTTGTAAATGAAGTTCAATCCTCTAACATCAGCATCAGGAACACATCTGATATCTTGAATTTTAGGCTGAGTTCAACCAGCCTGGCTTAAGTGAAAGCCATTTGTGATCTGACCACGGCCTACGTAGCCTTCTCTTTTCTAATCTCAGATCGCATTCAGTTTGTATTCTGTTGCTCCAGTCAATATTTTATTCTTTTCCTGAACTCAGAAATAATGTAGAATCTCTGGGAAATACCTTTATTCCCCCCAAAAGAAAAGATTTTTTTAAATAACTTCTTAGATTTACAGTAAGAGGAGTACAGGGAAGACATTCATATGCCTCCTAATAGATGCTTATTTCATTTGTTGAATAGAATTAATTGGCCACATAACATTAACATTTGATTATGGCTTAAATGAGGCACGTCTGTGTAAACAGTTTTGATGGGTCAGTTCAAACAAGTCATTTGTCCTCAGTCCTCTGATGGTTTTATGCTTATTGCAGGTGAGGACCAAGAGTATGGGGAAAATCTGTCAGGGTCCTTCAGATGAGAACTTAAAAATCACATTAAAGAAATCCATTATTATTACTATTATTATTATTATTATTATTATTATTATTATTTGCAAGGCCACCTCTAGCTCAATACATTAGTCACAGTTTGGAGAGTTTATCAATTTTGGAAAGTGCTGGAAGGAACATAGAAGGCAGGCCCAAGAGCAAGCATGTTCTCTTCTGACAGGTAATCAGTGGGTCACTCACCTGAAAATTGGGAATCCTGCCATTCACCCATCTCCAGCAACTACAGGAACCAGGAACAGTCTCCTTGACGCCTAGGCTAAAGACCTTAAGGAGCATCTCAGTTGGAACTGCAGATGTCCACGGAGATGGCCTCTTGAGAGGCCAGCATCCCCTTTCAATAGGAATATGTTTCAATTGATTAGTGCTGCTACAATCAAGTTGTGTAGCATCACTTTGAATTTGTAGTCTTAGCTTCATAGAATTGATTTCTTCCCAAAGGAGGTGTTTATAGTTTTCTTAAGTGATAGGTTTAACCTAATAACCTCAGTGGTCAAAAATCTTGAGAGCCAAAAATTAACAGTTAATGGGGTTCTAACAAGCCGGTTCCCAGCACCTACATAATTTGTTTTCTTTTCTGTGGGTAGTGCTGGGTTAAATGAATGAAGCAGGAGAAATGTAAATCGCTCCTTTAGATTTGGTGTCTCAGATTTCAGGACCAGAGCAGAGAAATGTCCATTTTTTGCTGAAAACCAGAGAGACTCCAAGTGTTACCATTTTCTAATTGTGAGGGTCAAATGTACTGGATTAAAATTCTATTAGATATTAACTATGTGAACCTGAGCATGCTACTCAATTTCTCTTTCTGTAGATAACAGATAAATGATAATTGCAACTACCGAGATAGAGTGTGTATAACACTTAACACGTGTTTGATAGCTAAAACTATCCCTTCCACTTTTATTTTTGTTAAATGTTTTTTTTTATTGTTGCTAGACATTGTGAGCCTTGACTGAGCATCATTCTATAACAATTATGTGTATACAGTTTGACAGTGTGTGTGTGTGTGTGTGTGTGTGTGTGTGTGTGTGTGTGTGTGCCTGGGCCTGTGTGTGCTGCTAGATATCAAATCCTCAAACTTGCATATGTTTGTCAGCCACTCTAAAACTGAGTGAGACCTCAGCCCTGAATGTGACTACTCAGTTTCCAGGACCAGACTTGGACACCTACACTTATGCAAAGGCACACATTTTATTTACTTCCCATCTGGATGGAAGCTTCCCAAAGTCCTCTCCTCTTAGTCCCTCCTTCTCCCCTCCCCTCCCCTCCCCCTCCTTCCCTTCTCCCCAGGAAAGGGGAGACTTCCCAAGGATATAATCAACCTTGGCATATCAAGTTGTAGTAAGACTAGAAACACCTATTGAGGCTAGATAAGGCAGCCCAATTGAGGGAAAGGGATAAAATGATAACACTTTTAAAAATGATTTTCCTAAGTTGTTTTCTGTAATCTCTGGGTGTCGACGATGACTCTAATTTATCTGACAACCCCATAAAATGAAGTGATAATTATCTTGACATCTTCAATTACCAAATCCTTTAAAGAACTCATTCAAATGTGGTATTCATTCCAAAACTTGGAACCTTTGCAGAGAAAGCCGTTCAACAACAAAAGATTTCTACAGGCTTACTACACAAGCTGTAAGGTACAAAAGTGAATGAGTGTGAACACACACAATCTCACAACAAAAGCTAAAATATATATATATATATATTCAAAGTTAATCATAAAATATTTAAAAGGCATCGAATGCAGGTCCTGTGCATTTGAGACTTCAGGTTGAGTCAGGCTGAACCTTTGACAAAGCTAAACCAGGACTGTCATTCTGTACTGCAGGATACCCATCAGAAATGATATGAATCAATGAATTCCTAATAACAAGGCAAGTTCAAAAACAGCTGCTGGGTCAAGAGGACTGTTCTTCAAGTCACTGCACAAATTTTAAATCACAGACCCAGGGTTTCTTTTTTCTTTTTTTTTTTTTTGTAACTTCTACAAATACAGAACTGAAAAACAATAAACCACATTTAAAAAACAGTAGAATCACATGTATGAAACTTAGAACCATTGTGAAAACAATTTTCACATGGCCTAAAAATCAACATTCTCAGTTAATTTCTAACCTTCGTTTAAAGGACTTTTCTAAGGCATACACCCAATTCCACATAATATTCTTTAGTTTATTATTTTCTAATTATGGTATATTGAGCTGACTCCACTTCCTGCAACACACACACAAACGTGCGTACGTGTGCACTAACACATTAACTACAAAAATTTGGTGTCTTTGAGCTTTTCTCATCCAGGTATTCATACAATATACAATAGGTTATTACAAACGATAAATTTCTCACTGTGCTACCAAACACCAGGGCTTGTTCCCTCTCTACAACTGTGTTGAGAAATACTTACCAACCCCTTAGTGGACCCCTCCCACACATTTACTAATCACTACCAAACACTCTTGTTGCTTTTTATTTTAGCTTCCATATATGAGCAAGTGGGATTGGATCCATGACTGTCTGTGTCTGGCTTATTACAGTTATAGCCCATACTGCTACAAATGACAAGATTCCTTAAGGTTGAATAATACAGTATTGTGTATCTATATACACATTATCCTTATTCATTGACTGAGAGTGATGTGTTTATAAAAAGATAACGATGGGGGGGGTATGTTCTATGGAGGTGTAGTCAGGAATGGGGGAAAGGGGTGCCTCAGCAGGTCCACGTTGAGGCATCTGATGCATTAATAAAAAGATAAAGAGATATAAGATATGTTCTATGGGGCTGTGGTGAGGTGTGGGGGCAGGGAGTGCCTCAGTGGGACCATGCCAAGGCATCTTTTCCCCCCAGGGACCAGCCACAAGATGGTATAAAATAGAGCTTATTCAGGGCATGGGGTGGGGAGTTAAGAGGGTAGTAGAGGCAGAGAAAGGCAGAGAGAGGGAGAGAGTAGAGAAATAGAAGCCGGCCATGATCACATGGAGAGAGGGGAAAGGGAATGGGGAAAGGAGGCAGGAAGGGAAGAGCCCAAGAGGGCAAGAGAGAAGCAAGAGGAAAGCAAGAGTAAGAAAGCAAGAGAAAGAAGAGGGGCCAAGCAGCCTCTTTTATAGTGGACCAGGCCTACCTGGCTGTTGCCAGGTAACTGTGGGGTGGAGTTTAGACAGAATGCCTAACAGCAACCTTCCCCCTGAGGGACCAGCCATATGACAGACAGTATAGAATAGAGTTTATTAAGGTCATGGGGAGGAGAGTTAAGAGGGTAGTAGAGGCAGAGAAAGGCAGAGGCATAGAGTAGAGAAATAAAGGAGTAGAGGCCGGCCATGAGTGGGTAGAGAGAGGGGGGAAGGAAATGGGGAGAAGGTAGGAACAGGAAGGGAAAAGCAAGAACAAGAGAGCAAGGAGGGGGCAAGCAGCCCCTTTTACAGTGAGTCAGGCACACCTGGCTGTTGCCAGGTAACTGTGGGGCAGAGCTTAGACGGAATGCTAACAGAGTGGATCTAGTTAGATGTCATTTATTATTTATCGGGACTGGTGACAGAATAAAGGCAGGAGAGCAGCTTTCTTCTTGCTATGCTGGCGCCATTTCCCCTGGATCTTTATTTATGAGTTTGATAACTACATCAAATTAGGCAGATCTATTTTTAACTTTTGAGGAGCCTCCAAAATGTTTCCCAGGCCTGGACTAATTTACACTAGTTCATCTCAACCTCCTCCCTAGCATTTACTTTTCTGCATTGATGTTAATAGCCATTCTAACTCGGGAGAGGTTAATGCTTAGCTAGAGACAGCAGACTCCTCTCACCTATGCTTGTCAGCCATTTGTAGTTCTCTGGAGACATGTCTATTCAGAACAATCCTCTGTTTTACTTGGGTTTTTATTGTGGTTGTTAAGGTCTTTTATTTTTCCCCACCAAATTTTTTTTTTGGATCTTACTGATGTTCTTTTCACAAAATAAATAAATGTAAAAATAAAAATAATAATAAAAAAAAAAACACCCTATTACTTATGCCAGGTGATTTAGGATTTAAGTGAACAAACTATTGTCCATAAGAAAGAGGTGTTACATTTAAAATAAGTCTAGTTCGAAATCAGAATCAAAATGGGCTGCCTTTATTAAAAAGCAATAAGCTAAGACTTGTTAACAAGTTAGCCTGCCAAGCTCTTGGTAGATAACAAAGGCAGTTTACTGCTCAGAACAATAGCACTAGTCATGATGAGTATTTGCATTTGAACTCAGAGCCCCAGTTCCCATAGAGTTGTTAAGGAGAGTAGCGGAGTGTGGGTGCCCACCCCCAGCTTTGGTGGACACTGTGTCTATTTTGCAGCACTATCAGCAGCCCTGACTGCCTGCCCGAGGGGAACAATGTATCTTCCAAATCTGCTCTCTCACTGAGCTCCTTGAAAAGATGAGGACCAAAGCTCAGTCTGTGCATCGAGTGGACGAGTGGACGATATGCAGAACTGCAGGAGCTCTGCAGAGGATTGTGGGCCTAATAAAACAGCAATTTCTAGGACAGCTTGGAGGAAGAGCGAGAAGCCCTCCTGCTGACTTGCCAGTGCTGAGAGAAAAGAACCTCTTCACCCTCAGGCTGATTTAAAACAAACAAACAAACAAACAAAAGAGTGTGTAAGCTCTTCTTGTTACTTACAGCTCAGTAAGAAAATTCCTCCCCCTTTTTTTCTTTCCCAATCCCTCAATTTCCTAGAATACATTGTAGTTAAGGTCTGGCCATCCTGAGTCCTGACTTGAAATTCATTTGCCTCCAAAACTATTTATACAGTAGCAATCCGATTCCCAGGCTATTCCTCTCGGTGCCTCCAGACTCAGTCTCCCCAAAGGCCCTCTTACCCCATAATGTATCTGATTTAGAGAACATTCAGTTTCAACTGCATTGCGAATTAAATAACTTTGGCAGGCTAGACGGAGACCATAGCACCATTTATGAGGTCTCTGGGGTGAGGAAAATGTGGTTTTATTAATGAATGCATTTAACAAATGTCTTTCTGGACCATGCCTTTTATTAGATTACTTTTTTTTTTTAATTTAATAATCCAGTTTCTAGAATGTTATTGGAGGAAGTTTACTTTTGCAACCGTCTGTGAAACATGCCATTATTTTCTATGGCTGCAAAGACAGAATCCTGAGCCAAAAGTCTGGGGAAAAAAAATAAGCCCAGTTTCTAGTTGGGGATTAACATTAAGGGCGAATGTGCCAACATGCTCTGTCAGCTTATCATGTATCATCTCCCAAGAGAAGTGTGATGTCCAAAAAACAGATCGTCGAAGTAAAAAAAAAAAAAAAAAATTAATAACATTTCACAAAACTCCTGCAAAAATAGCAGTGTGAGATGTGCCAGCAAGCCCAAGGAACAATCTCTCGTTGGAAGTGCTATACCCTTGGGAAGCTTTGCTGAATATTCTTAGTTTAGTTTCATATTCTGCTCTGTTCCAGGGCCCTTGCTATGCAATAAGATATTTCCATTTGTCATCAAAATGTTCTCTGGGATATTTTGCTTTCCAGTTTGCTTTTGCTTAATTCCACCCTATTACACACAGCTAAAAAAGAAATTGACTATGTATTTTCATATCTGCGTTCCCATTTAGAACATATTGAGCATCTTTATACGTCTTCTGATGACTTATTCTTTGGGGATTTATGCTTTCTTCTGATTGAAGATTATCCAGTTACTTATATTTTCCCATATGGAGAGACAGAAGCAGACTAGCAGAGCTACGTGTGATCTTTCAGGTTGTGGGAGGGGCCACTGCCATTTCTGTATTCTAACAGATTGCTAACATTTTTTTTACTTATGAAAGTGACAACTTTTTGTACTGTTGCCACCTCTGGCTGTCCTTCATACTTTCTTTGTCCTTACAATTTTATTACCTCATGATCTTGGGAAAAGAAATTTCTTGGTTCTGATAGTGATTTCCCCATCGCTTAATCTTTTTAACCTGTTTCTAATATTCCCAGAGTGTGCTTTTAAATTATGAAATTGTGTTATCTTATAGTGCCAAGTTACCGAAGCGCCCTGGAAGATACTCTTGAATATTACAGAAAAGCTGGTATGAAATGGCTTCTCATACTGCACAAATCTAAATAAAAAGTATCTCAGTATAGCTCCCTCTGAAGTTTCTGCTTTTACTGATATTATTGTTGTTTTAAAACAAATTTGAGAACACATGGATTAGCATCTAGAACCTACTGCTTTAGTTTACAGAAACTCTTAGTAAATTCTCAACCTTACAACTTAGAATTTAATTTACAGGTAGAGAAAACAGTTATATTGGATCTAATGAGCAGTTTGATGACTTGACTGGAAGACTATTTAAGAAAAGGATAATCAATGCCATTTATTTATTTATTTATTTATTTATTTATTTATTTATTTATTTATTTGACTTGACTGGAAGACTATTTAAGAGAAGGATAACCAGTGCCGTTTATTTATTTATTTATTTAATGGTGAAATTAGTCTGAAAACAACTTTAACAACAACTTGCAGAAAGCTCTGAGCTTTCACAGAGGCATTTTGTTGGTGCACCTGCTGTGTCTCCTTTACTGGTCCCAATTTTTGACAGAGGTGCAGATATATGATACAAGTTCTGATATGCTACTCTTGTGCACTTACCTCAAAGGTCATTGTATTTCAAAGATAAGGAGGAGTCATAGGGACCTGCAAACAGATGAGTGTCATACATGACATGTTTTGAACTCATCATCTTGGATGCTAGATTGAGAAAGGACTGAAAAATATGAAAGTGTGAGGTGGGCAGATATCAGAAATCTGGTTAGAAATGTATCATAGAACACAGGTAAGAAATGATTGTAGGTGGAACAAAGATAGAAAATGGAAGTGTTGAAAAGTGAATGGAAAATGGAATCTGAACATTTTTTGATGTCACAAACACAAGAACTTGATCAAGATCCAAGACTGGATCCCCAAAAAGGACCATTTTGCCTCACTGTGTTATTGGAATATACCTGGAGACATTCTGAGTAACCATAGAAATATTCTACAGGTATAATGGATAGTGGCGAGGCCTGCTGCCTACCATCATATATTACACAGGGCAATCTCTATAAATTATACGTCGTTCTGAGGTTATATTCATGATGCCCCATGAGCATCATCCTGTGAGTTTCCTCCTATAATTGTAAAAGGCCCCACTAGGAGAATTGTGACACCAAGCTGAAGCTATTATTCAAATGGCTACAGGAAGGGGAAAATCTAGCAAAACACATCTTGCTGGTAGACATAAGGCCTAAGTTAAATGGAAGCCTCCTCAAAGAATAATGAATGCATCTCTTTATGGCTGGCTTTACCTATCAGTGAATCCACAAGGAAAGGAGATAAAATAAAATCTCTGGGTTAGATGCCAGAGGTCAAACCACTAAACCAGCCATTGGAGATCGTTACATCTGGTCCTCCTGCATATGAGAACAATACAAGAGAAAATGAAGAAAGTGGAAATTCTGTTGTTTGTCATAGCAGGGCAACCATTAGAACTATTTGCAATATTGTGGAATTGATTTATAATGTGTCAAACAAGAACTTCTGTGGTCTCCCTCCCAGAAGACATATCAAGCTCTAGATATATGCCAAGCAATTAAAACTAGGACCTCTACCTGGGTAGGCATCCTTTTGCTTTGGAAGCATTTGGTCGGAGAAAGTGTTCATGAAACTTAATTTTGGAAGATAAAACTGTTAAGGGTCAAACTAGGATACAAGTAATGGAGCTATTTTTATTGACTATCACATTAAGTAGGCCAAAAACATGAGTCTTCTGTCCTATCTGAATATGCAGTGAAAAGCATACATTCCAGGTTTATTATTTATATATTTATTATTATGCCAATTAGGTTTTGTCAGTTTGACACTAACTAGAGTCACGTTGGAAAAATAAACTTCACTTGGGGAATTTTCTTTATCAGATTTCCTTTGCGGGCCAGTCTACTGGGACATTCCCTTGATGAATGGTTGATGTGAGAGAGCCTAGTATACTGTGGTGGGGCAAGCCCTGCTCAGGTTGTCCTGTATTAATAAGCAAACTGAGCAAGCCATGGAGAGCAAGACAGTAAACATCATTCCGCTTTGGCCTCTACTTCAGTTCCTGTCTCAAGCCTGTGCCTTGGCTTCCCTTGTGATGGACTGTAGCTTATAAGCTGAAATAAACTCTTTCCTCCCTACATTTGTTTTGATTGTTCTTTTATCACCGCAACAAAGAAACAACTCAGAACAAATATTGGAATTGCCACCATACTTACAAAGTTTCAAGCGAAACCTAGCAAGTATAAAGCCACTGAAAAGCATATATATATATATATATATATATATATATATATATATATATATATGTGTGTGTGTGTGTGTGTGTGTGTGTGTGTGTGTGTGTGTGTGTTTAAAAACATCCTTTCACTTGGCATTAACTTTTATCCTGTACATTATTTTAATGTGTTCACTATTTTCTTGGACGAAGCTATGACATGATATGGTTATCAGTTAAGTTACAAATCTTTTTTAAGTTATGGGCTTTCATGATGTTTGTGTAACTTAAACTGGACAACAGCTAAAGCCATTTTTTTTTTAAAGAATCCTTAGAAATATGATTTAGAGGGACATTTGATCATTTTGTCAAGTTAACTTCTGTTAAGAAAATGATACAAAAGTCAAGTGAGAAGAGATGAATGCTCTATTGTTCTCATTTATAATTTTGATAATAAACTTAATCCTTTAACATCTTTGGTTTGTGTCTCTGTGCATTCTAAATCCCAAGAATTAGCACAATCATATGCAAACTATAACCTAGATGTTTTTAATTAGGACATAAATTAAGTTTCCTTTGATAATTTAGACTTGCATTTTAGTTTTTATTCTTCAAAATATAAAAATAAACAAGAGGGCGGGAGGTGTGATAGGTAATTAAGAGCACCCGCTGCTCTTTGAGAAGACCTGGATATTAACTCATAGCACCCAAATATTAACTCATACCTTTCTGTAACTTTTGACCCAGGGCATCATCTGGCCTCTGTGGGCACTAGGTTTACATGTAGTGCACATATATATATTCAGGCAAAACATATATCACATAAAATAAAAATAAATAGATGTTTTAAAAGTCAAATAACCATTAAGATTTTTCCCTCAAATACCCTTGTAACTCCCATTGTCACCATTCACACTAGAAACTCAGTCCTTTCTCAGAGTTACAGTAAACCTGCATAGATTTTTAATGGTCTTACATGCAAAGTTCACCTAAATTAGACTAACTTTTTTGTTTGTTTGTTTGTTTGCTTGTTTATTTGTTGGCTAAATAGCAGCCGGATCAATCATTTTCAATAGTCCATTGAATAAAGAACATACAGCAGACTTTAAAATACTTCAATAAATGAAAAACTACACTAAACACAAGTCCAGTTAGCTTAGGTCAGAACCAAAGCTTGTTTGAGAAAATTGCCACCTAAGTAGCTGAATGGGCTTTCAGTACAATTGAGAGTCCTCAATTCAAAGAAATTTCAAAGTGGCAAAATGGTTTAAGACTAATTTTCCAACCAAGTGTGTTCAGGTGTAAGCTAAGTCAAACTTGGTGTATGTTTGAACCTCCTGTTAGCATTCCTTCTAGACTCTGCCCTACAGTTACTTGTCAACAACCAGGCATGCCTGTCCCCTCTTCTCTCTCTTACTCTCTTACCTCTTTGTCCCTTCTCTCCCCATTCCCCTTCCCTTCTGTTCATGTTCACATGTTCATGGCTGGCCTCTACTCCTCTATTCCCATTCTCTCTCTCTCTCTCTCTCTCTCTCTCTCTCTCTCTCTCTCTCTCTCTCTCTCTCTCTCTCTCTCTCTCTCTCTCTCCCCCTCTCTCTCTCTCCCTCTCTGTCTCCCTCCTTCCCTCCCTCCCTTCTTCCCTTCTCTGTCTCTACTCCTTTCTCAATTCCTCTCCCCATGCCCTAAATAAACTCTATTCCATACTATATCCATCCTATGGCTCCATACCTCAGAGGGAAGAGACGCCCCAGCATGGGGCACTCCCTCTCCTGTACCATACTGAACCTTTACCAAACATATCCTTGGATTCCTTTTCTATTTTATAAAACACAACACCTCCCTTCTGTAACTTAAACTCCAGCTGTTTCTCCAGAGGTCCTCTCTGGAATGTTATACATTGATCTGGGTTCATAATCAATTTATTGTGGATTTTAGACTTTCCCATTAATCCAGGTCCAGCTACTAGAATCTATTTTTACAGGTTAGTGAATTCAGGCTTAGAAAAACTAACTATAGCACAAGGACAAAACCTAATTACTGGCAGAATTGAGATTTGAACTACAAAAGCTTGATTTCAGAGCCCATCAAAGCCACTCTTCTGCTATATTGACACTATAGGTAAAGGGGTATCCAGCAGGAACAGGACTCAGGGCAATATTTTAGCATACCAAGAGTGAGACTTAATGATGATATCAATTGTATGTTAAAACTGAATCATACCAGAGCAGTTCTGTAGCCATCTCCTTATTTATAAGGCTGGACTTATTCATCCATGCAAGCATGAACAAATATAAATTCTTTGAAATTCTTTTATTTTATAAAAAAAAATGTATGCATCTATTTCACATTCAGGCTTTTCTGTTTTAATTTTAGTAATTTAAAATACACTTTACAATAATACTCATTGTAAGCAATGTAGGAAAACTGATTAAAGGTGAAAAATAATAAACTATAATGTTCATATTGATTGTATACAAATAAAGATTGCTTTATTCATTAAGACATATTGAACAATATGTAATAGTATTTTATCAATTTTTCATATTTATGTATGTTCAGAATTACTAAATTGTAGTTGTACTGCATTAGTTAATAAGATCTTAAAAACTCCTTTAAGTCTCAAGTGATTAAATCTTATTTAAGAAAAATAATTTGGTGGCCAGCATCTGGCATCTCAGCACAGGGGAAGCTGAAGCAGGAAGAGCCTGAGGCCAGCCTGAGCGACATAGGGAGATGCTCTCTCAGTAATGTGGCTCAATTCAAACGAAGCAAACTTTAAAACACACAAACAAACCATCAGCCCTGCTCGGTTGACCTCAGCTGATTGGTACTGAGCCCAACCTTTGCAGTAAGACTTTCGCTGTGAAAGGCACGGCATCCCTTGTTGCCCTGCGTGTCCATTACCAGCATGAGCAATTCAGATAATGATGCATGGCCACTCTCTTTTAACGATAACACCAGTGTTTGTAAATGACTTTCCATTGTCAATGTTTACTGAGACCATCAGAAAAATAATTGAACACACCTGGCCCACTGGCTACTTCCTTTGAGCCACTCCTGCTACATCTGGACTCATTGTTTCATCTCCTGGCCATCCTTCCTTGAATACTGTAAGTGCCTGCTTGGCCTTTTCACTGTGGACATGCACAGCGACATAAAGAAGTACTTTTATAGTCAAACAACTGAGAAAAATCCCTTCAAAAGTCCATAACGGAGAACTATGATTTTTTTTAAAAAATCAAGTAAAACTATTATTTTATTAAAACGCTATTTCAAATATTTTTCCTTTATTATATTATTTAAAATGTCACCAAGAAGTTATATTTAGTCTTCTTGTATCCTAGATATTTTAGATGTGCTTTTTTATAATTTACTTAATTTTTATATTTCTGTCACATTTTCCTTGCTAAGTTTTTTTTTTTTGAAACTGTACACACAATAGCCTTTGTCATCTCAAAAATGGTTTCATCTAGTCTTTCCCTCCCTCCCTCTTTCTGTCTCTATTCTGTCTCTCTCTCAGTGTGTGTGTGTGTGTGTGTGTGTGTGTGTGTGTGTGTGTGTATGCATGTGTTTTACTAGGAATTGTACCTAGAGCACTGTGAATTGAAAACAGGCATCCTATTGCTGAAGGGCATCTCCAGACCCCTTTTGATTTATATTTCCAACACAGTTTCCAACACTGGAACTCATTCCAGACCCTAAATAAGCCTGAAGCTTCTAATCCCCTTGCTTCAACCTTATGAGGAGCTGGAATAAATGAATTGTGTCACCAATCAGTTCAGTAAACCATTTTCAGAGTTCGTACTAAGGAGGATGCATTCGGGAATGCTTTTACTTTTTTTTTTTTTTCTTTTAAGATTTATTTATTATTATATCTAAGTACACTGTAGCTGTCTTCAGACTCACCAGAAGAGGGTGTCAGATCTCATTACGAATGGTTGTGAGCCACCATGTGGTTGCTGGGATTTGAACCCACGATCTTTGGAAGAGCAGTCAGTGCTCTTAACCACTGAACCATCTCTCCAGCCCCAGAAGTTTTTGTTTTGTTTTGTTTTGTTTTTCATTTTGTTTTGTTTCTTTTAAGATTTATTTATTATATATACAGTGTTTTGCTTGCATGTACACCTATAGATCAGAAGAGGGCACCAGATCTCACCATAGATGGCTGTGAGCCACCATATGGCTGCTGGGAATTGAACTCAGGACCTCTGGAAGAGCAGCCAATGTTCTTAACCTCTGAGCCATCTCTCCAGCCCCGGGAACGCTTTAAGTATACTTTTGCTCGCATCCCTATAGCTTTTGAATCGGTGGGTATGAGAGCAGATCTGTACAGCAGAGTATGGTTTCATACATCCCTTACAGAACAGAGGTCCATCAATGTTTGAGTGCCACTGTGTGTCAAAGACCAACTTTGACACCAGCAGAAAGCTGAGGCAGAATAAAGAGCCAGCGCAAATGCTGGACTGGAAACTGGTAGCTCCTGGTCCACTTGGGACTTTCCTTGATCGGGGCAGGTGATTAGAAGGAAAAGTCCGGTAGGGAGCCAGAGCTGATCACTCTGAGGGCTCAGAACCAGCACAGTTTATAACATGGAGATTCTGAAAGCCCTTTACTCTTCCGGTTCCCAGAGCTGATGGCCTTTTATAATTCACTCCCGCAAATAGCAGCAGGGGATTAGAAAAAAGAAACTTAGTTACTTGGGCTGGTGCTCTCTGTGACTCAGTAGAAAAACTCTGAGCTCTTTAACTCAGGGGACAGGGTGGAGTGACCAGGCAGCAAGAAGTTCAGAGGTCCTTCTAAGAGATAGAAAAGGAAAAGGGGAGAAAAAACATACCCCCCATTTAACAGATGAAGTGAAAAGGGGTTCCAATCCCCCTTTATTTTTACTCTCAGCTTTTTATAGCTTTTCAGTCAAATGTTCTAAATATAAGAAAAAGTTACCTCATGGATAAAATGTTACACAAGAGGGAGTTACAGCAGGATTGTTGATAACAAGTTGAAACAGTGTTTGGTCTGTCTTACATTCTATACCCTCATTATTAGTGCAAAGCAATCGTTTTATAATTGCGTGGCCTTGCTTTATCATGTGGCACAACTGAGGCCTCATCCTTGGATCTGACCTAGAATGAATATTTTTCCTTGATCATAAGTCTGTCCCAAGCCTGCTTCTCTTCTAAGTACAATCTGCAGGCTTGTAGTGTATGACAGCTCACTGTCCTCCTTTATATATGACCACTACTTACTATCCTATAAGGAGAGGGCACATTCATTTCTTGATTCTATCCTTATTATATATTTCTGGCAAAACAACAAAAATCATCTCCTTAGACATTCTATTAATTATTCTAACTTCCTAAAATTATTTGAACCAAATCAGGCATTCTATAAAATGATTAATTCATCTAAACAGCATTATTGCATGGAAGTATAGCTTCATATGGATTCTGCAGGAACTCTGCCAATGGAGTAAGTTAAAACCCAGGAAACAGTAGGCTAGGTCAGATCTATGAAGGATTAAGCAGTAGCAAGCATATTAGCAGCAGGAAGTAACCCTGGGTCAAAGTTCCTGGGGTCCATGCCTCTTCAGAGCACACCTATCACAGTCATGCAAAATGGTGGGTTATATCCAGGAAACTTAGTTGCTTTCCACAACTTTTCCTGAATGGCTTCTGCCAACTGTGTCATAGATATATTTTAGTACCCTTAAGGAACACTTTGTATGACTGCTATAATATACCTAATAGGTATGGATCTTTGCAAAGATGACTCATTTCTAAGATTAGCTTAGCACTGTTTTCTCCTGATGCATGTACCCTTCCATAAAAATAAGATGAAACCATGATGAAACACTAAATGTGAACAAATGTAACTCTCAGTGGGCTGTGTCACTATCATCTCAGTGGGACAGTCTCAGAGTGCCCAATTCTCCACAATGAGTGGTTTCTCAAGATGTCATGAGTAACTCACATAGCAAACAAGAAGAGCGCAAAGAAACTGCAGGACAACAACACCCTTCACAATAGTCACAAATAATATAAAATACGTTGGTGTGACTCTATAACTAAGGAAGTGAAAGATCTGTATGATAAGAACTTCATATCCCTAAAGAAAGAAATTGAAGAAGATCTCAGAAGATGGAAAGATCTCCCGTGCTCATGGATTGGCAGGACTAACATAGTCAAAATGGCCATCCTGCCAAAAGCAATCTACAG
>NC_034591.1:34622426-34657386 GCF_900095145.1 Mus pahari | reverse complement strand
TTTTAACTTACTCTCCTGGTTATTTCTGTATATATTACTGTTTGATAAACCCTATTGTACTTTTCTGACATTGTTGCTAATAATCATCTTGTCTGCTCTAGAACACCCATGGATAATTATACTTCATGGTACACAGGCCTTTTTAAAGGTACTGCTTTACTAAACATAGGTGACTTTAATTTATTTTATTTTTAGATTTGCTCATTATGTTTGAGGTTAGTAGGAACATTTAAAGCTCCAATACCATTTCCTTGGAAGAAAAGCTTACTTTGAAGAAGACTGAAAATTCTATCCTTGCAAACAGGGAAATATAATGTTCCTTTCAAGCATGCTGCAAAAAAAAAAAAAGAAAAGAAACAAACAAACAAAGAAAGAAACAAAGAAAGAAAAGAAAAGAAAAGAAGCTGCAGGACATCCGTCTCTGGTGAGCTCTGCTTCAGGTGATGACACCACAGCATCTTATTTCCCTCACTAATGCAAGGCAAAAGTTGACGATTAGATATGCTTTTAATTCAAAGAGACCATGCCACATTGTAGCCAAAATATAAAACCAAGAATATTAGCCCCAGTATCTGAAACCATAGGTGTAATGCCCCAAGAAATGATTGTTTGACCCTAAAATTAAATTAGGAACATAGAATGGTTTTCTTTTATCTAAGAAAAAAAAAACCCTCCATAAATATATGAAAAACACTATACACATTTGTGTTTTTCATGAAATATTCATGGATAATGACAGGTTTGCCAAAATTATGTAATCAGCCTTGTCTAAATTGGTTCTGTTATAATTAATGTTCATCTGAAGATCCGCAGAGAGAAAGAGAAGATACAGCTCTAGTTTTGTAATGATCTGAGGTTATTCTCTTGACTGCTTTTCCAAACACCTGGGCTAGCGCCTATGTAAATCAGATAATGCTAATGTGTGCATATTAATGAAGGTCAAGCTTTACTGTTCCCACAGGTAATCTAAAGAAAAATCTCATTTCCTGCCTTGGACAATATTATTATCAACGGAGTCTTATTCTGACGTATCTAAACAATACCAAGAAATAAAAACCTCCCCTATCAATGCTTCTAAAACTTGATCTGTTTTATTTTAAGGTCCTTTTGATTGTTGTTTCTAATACATGCTGTAAATAATCTGTTACAGTAGAGGTGCCTTATTTTAGGACTCGAAAGAACCTGCAGGGAATCACTTTTGATTTTAACTACAGCTTCCATGTGAGTAAAGCAAAGATGGCCCCTCGATGTAGTACCATCAATGCTATCACAAAAGTAAAAGGAAGATGAGAAGAAAGAAGCAAAGAAAGGCAGAAAAGAAGAGGGAATATAATTGTCAGCAAGGACTCGGGAGCCTGTCACCTTTATACACTGTTGGTAGGAGTGTAGACTGGTGCAAAATAGTGTGACAGTTACTCAGAAAATTAATGGAGTCCCAAACTATGCCTAAATTGTTTTTTCTCAAAATGATACAATCATATGCTACAATCATAGCAACCTTACTTAAAAAGATCAACAGGTGGAAGCAATCCAACTGCTCATGGGCAAATTAATCAGTGAATGAATGTGGTATATGAATACAATGGAATTATTATCCAACATCTAAAAGGAAGAAAATTCTGACACGAAGTAAATGGTTGAGTCTTTAGAAGATCAGTTATTCCACAAGAGACAAGAAGTTGCAAAACCATAAGGCTATGATTCCACTTATCTGAAGCATCAACAGAACTCAAGCTGAGTTAAATGAAAAATAAAAATGGAAATAAAAAAAAATGAGTTTCTATTTTATTGGTATAGAATTTTAGACTGAAAAGGTCTTGAGATAAGGTGCATACATGATAGCGTGAACTGCCTGTTTAAGGACTATTATGAGAGTAATGTTAATGCTAGCATGTCACAACCATAAAAATCAGACCAATTGCCACACACATTCTCACTTCTTCAAACAAAAGATCCCGTATCCATTTGGTAATGCCACAACTATCCTCTAACTATAATTTTTTAAGACATAATAAAAGGATACAACTATTGCATACTTCTGTCTCATTCTCATATTCAAACAACACAGTCCTTAAACAGGCAGTTCACTCTATCATGATGTATTCTTGAAAAATTTTCCATTTTAATGCAGCATTTAAAACTCAATCACCAGATATGCATAATCCCAAGTACTTTGCTGCATGCCATTACAGAACTAAGCAGTCTCCTCAGGACTTTTCAATCATAACAAATAACCAGCTGCCCTCTCAGCTACACTGAGTGCTAGCATGGTTCTTTAATCTTGTTCATGCAGTTTCCAACTCTGGACTTAATAGCCAAGGCTAATGGATCAGGTTCATAATATTGCAGCTATTCAAGGGTCTGAGTCAGGAGGATGTCATGCTCAGGGTATGAATCCAGAGGATGTCCAAGGGAAGGATGTGAGAGTAGCAGCTCAGTGACAAACAGCTTGCCTAGCATGCACAGTGCACAAGACCCCTTGATTCAGTCCTTAATAACACAATAAATACTACCTGCTAAACCCATACTGCACCCAGTATACAGCGGACCAACCCATACTGCACCCAGTATACAGCGGACCAACCCATACTGCACCCAGTATACAGCGGACCAACCCATACTGCACACAGAACACAGAATAGCTGGTGTTATGAGAATCTCATTGGCGGTCTTCCATGTAGTTTTTCCTCACCTATCATGAAAACACCACTAAGGTACAGAAAGAGGGAAGCAATATATCATAGCGCCAGTAATGTGGGTAGCAGCCAGTCTACGAGAAAGACGGGAGAAAAGTTGGTGTGCGTTCTAAAGCAGAGAGATACACATCAGAAGTAATCAGGTGACATTTTTGACCTTCAATCTGGAAAAAAGAAGACATGCCCTGAAAGGAGCATCCAGTGGGGGGTGGCAGAGGGGCCAAACTATCGGGCATGTAGGATGATATACAAAATTTTGCATAAGGACCAGGAGAAAGTTGATTTTTTTTTAGGCATTTAGACATCATTTCGACATTTTCCCTTTCTTAGATGATACTACTTTGTGTACACATTATGTTAAAGACCTCAAACATTCCCCAGAATGTGTACAGATATTTTCCTAACATAACCACTGAGTATTCTTTTCTTGCTATGGGCTTTCATTGTTTTTTTCTCACCCCCACCCCCACCCCTTGCCTTTTAAAACACTATTTGAAGTATTCAACAATTATATAATCAATACTATTTGAGTGAAAAATACAGTAACTTGAAAGTGTGGCATAAAACAAACAAACAAACAAACAAACACAATATCTGCCCCAAAGAAAACGTTACATCATAAAAATGCTTACCTGAATGTATCTGAAACATCTTAATGGTTATTGAAATAACATTAAACTGGCATTAAAATAACCTGAATTAATCCAATTGGGAAAAAAGAATACTGGCAAAAAATAGTTATAGTTTCAAGATATGCCAGATTGATATAATGCAAATCTCCACCAAAACTTATCCCTGGTATAGACAAGAAAACAGATGTTAGCATTGGACAAGCACAGAATGATGGAAGACATTTCTAAATTTGAGGCTTTTTAAAAATTTGTATTTCAAATGTTATCCCCTTTACTGGTTTCCCCTCTGCAAACCCCTTATCCCACGCCCTCTTACCCTGCTTCTATGGGAGTGCTCCCCCATCCACCTATCCACTCCTGCCTACCACCCTGGCATTCCTCTGTACTGGAGCATGAAGTCTTCACAGGATCAAGGGCCTCCGCTCCCATTGTTGCCAGATAAGTCCCCTTCAGCTTCCTCAGTCCTTTCCCTAATTCCTCCATTGGGGTCCCTCTGCTCAGTGAGCCTCCATCTCTGTATTGGTCAAGGTCTGGCAGAGCCTCTCAGGAGACAGCTGTCTTTTTGTGGGGGTATTTTAGCTAATGTCATCCCCATGAGGGTTCTGGGAGGCTCTTGCTTTCCTGGCATCTGGGACATTCTGGTTGCTACTCCCAGTTCCCCATCCCCCATTGCTACATTTCCTGACCCTCTGTACATTTCCTCCATCTCCTCCCATACCTGATTTTGCTCCCTTTTCCCCCTTCCCCTCTTCTCTTCCTCTCAAGTTCTCCCCACTCTCTACTTCCCTTGATTATTTTTTTCCCCCTTCTAAGAAGGACTGAAGCATTCACTCTTGGTCTTCTTTCCTCTTGAGCTTCATGTGGTTTATGAGTTATATCTTTGATATTCCACGTTCTTTATCTAATACCCACTTATCAGTGAGTACATACCATATGTGTTTTTTTGTGACTGAGTTAACTAACTTAGGATAATATTTTCTAGATCCATCCATTTGCCTGAGAATTTCATGAAATCATTGGTTTTTGTTTGTTTGTTTGTTTCTTTGTTTGCTTTTCTGTTTTATTAGATATTTTCTTCATTTACATTTCAAATGCTATCCCGAAAGTCTCCTATACCCTCCCCCCGCCCTGCTCCCCAAACCCCCCACTCCCGCTTCCTGACCTTGACATTACCCTGTAATGGGGTATATGATCTTCGCAAGACCAAGGATCTCTCCTCCCATTGATGGCTGACTAGGCCATCCTCTACTACATATGCAACTAGAAACACAGTTCTGGGGGGTACTGGTTAGTTCATATTGTTGATCTTCCTATAGGGTTGCAGACCACTTTAGCTCCTTGGTTACTTTCTCTAGCTCCTTCATTAGTGGCCCTGTGTTCCATCCAATAGATGACTGTGAGCATCCACTTCTGTATTTGCCAGGCACTGGCATAGTCTATCAAGAAATAGCTATATCAGGGTCCTGTCAGCTAAACCTTGCTGGCATATGCAATAGTGTCTGGGTTTGGTGGTTGTATATGGGATGCATCCCTGGGTGGGGCAGTCTCTGTATGGTCCTTTCTTCTGTCTCAGCTCCAAACTTTGTCTCTGTAACTCTCTCCATGGGTATTTTGTTTCCCATTCTAAGAAGGAACGAAGTATCCACATTTTGGTCTTCCTTCTTGAGTTTCATGTGTTTTGCAAATTGTAACTTGGGTAGTCTATGTTTCTGGGCTAATATCCACTTATCAGTGAGTGCATATCATGAGAGTTCTTTTGTGATTGGGTTACCTCAATCAGGATATCATGCAGATCCATCCATTTGCCTAAAAATTTCATAAATTCATTGTTTTTAATAGCTGAGTAGTACTCCTTTGTGTAAATGTACTACATTTTCTGTATCCATTCCTCTGTTGAGAGATATCTGGGTTGTTTCTGGTTTCTGGCTATTATAAACATGGCTGCTATGAACATAGTAGAGCTTATTACAACGTGTCCTTATTACACGTTGGAGCATCTTCTGGGTCTATGTCCAGTAGTAGTATAGCTGGGTCCTTAGGTAGTACTATGTCCAATTTTCTGAGGAACAGCCAGACTGATTTCCAGAGTGGTTGTACCAGATTGCAATCCCACCATCAATGAAAGAGTGTTCCTCTTTCTCCACATCCTCACCAGCATTTGCTGTCAACTGAGTTTTTGATCTTAGCCATTCTGACTGGTGTGAGGTAGAATCTCAGGGTTGTTTTGATTTACATTTCCCTGATGATTAAGGATGTTGAACATTTCTTTAGGTGCTTCTCAGCCATTTGAGTTTCCTCAGTTGAGAATTCTCTGTTTAGCTCTGTACCCCATTTTTAATAGGGTTATTTGGTTCTCTGGAGTCTACCTTGTTGAGGGAAATATTTTTTAAAAAATGAATCCACGCTAGTGCCGACAAGGTGATGGTGGACTGGATGGCCAGGCACTGTACAGCAATGGCCCGCCTGTTCTGATCTCGTGGAGAATTTCTGACTCAGAGCTCTGAAATCTCTCCACACAGCTCGCTAAGTTTCCACTGGCGGGGGTTGCTACCACATCAGCCCCATGCTTCAAAACTCCCATGGCCTTTTGGGGTGCACTTCTGGCAAACTTACTCTTTGTATCCTTACTTTTCTCTCTGGAACCCAGTCAAGCTACCGCATGAAGGAAAACACTACAGAAACTTAGTTCAGAATCAATGGTAACTCAATTTCTGGGCGCATGAACTTGAATCCTAACTTTGTAAGCCATATTAAATCTAAATCCTCAGGTGTCGAATCCTGGCAGATTCGACATCTACACCAGGAGACACTCATAGCTACATCTTGTCCTCTTGCTGTACCAGTCCAAAAGCCCCTATCTCTATCCTGCCTCCTGTCTTCCTCCATCCAACCCGGAAGTCCCACCTCAGTGATTAGTTTCTTTATTCATTAAGGGAAGGTTCACAAGAAGTCACCTGANTATGTGACTCATTCCTCATTCCAGACAACCCCTCCTGGGAAAGCAGAATTAACATCAAATTACAAACAGCACCAGGGTCATCCTCAACACTCACTTCTTGAGTTCTTTGTATATATTGGATATTAGCCCTCTATCAGATGTAGGGTTGGTAGAGATCTTTTCACAATCTGTTAGTTGCCGTTTTGTCCTGTTGACAGTGTCCTTTGCTTTACAGAAGCTTTGCAATTTCATGAGGTCCCATTTGTTGATTCTTGATCTTAGCACATAAGCCATTGGTGTTCTCTTCAGGAAAATTTCCCCTATGCCCATGTGTTCAAGGCTCTTCCCCACTTTCTTTTCTATTAGTTACAGTGTATCTGGTTTTACATGGAGATCCTTGATCCACTTGGACTTAAGCTTTGTACAGGGAGATAAGAATGGACCAATTTGCATTCCTCTATTTGCTAACCACCACTCAAGTCAGCACCATTTGTTGAAAATGCTGTCTCTTATTTGTTTTAAAGCTTGGGTTTTCAGCATTATTGTACTTTTCCATCTTTCCAATGTCTCTGAACAAAAGGAAAAGGACATGACAGAGATTTCAAGCTTAGAGTGAAATACAAATAAATAAGGGAAATATAAATTACTTATTAATAAGAATTATCTTTTCAATCTAGGCATTCTGAGGATGGTCAAATGGCATGTAGGTTCAAATAATCAAAATCTAAAACCGTATAAGGTTCCATGGTTTGTCTTCTTCATCCTAATCTTAGAAGAAAGAGCCGCGTTCACAGTACTCATTCTTTTTGTTAAGTATTATATTCCATGCTTACATGTAAATCTACTTATTTTTTGTACAAGCTAGCCCAGGAGATTGCTAGAAAGGTTAACTGTGAAGACTGCAGAGCCAAAATTAGCCACATGGATTAAAATTATGAAGTGGTATTCCTAAATTTCTAGTGGTGGCTTGCTGCTACAGAATGGGATGCGACCTGGAAAAGAAGAGATTTGTCATATTTACATCATGTCTTTTTTGATTAAAATTTGGTCCTCATTGCTATTGCTGTTTTCAGGTGTTATAGGCCAAGTAGTTAATGATCTCACTTAGGAGGCTGAAATAAGACGGTCATGAATTCAAGGCCAGAAATGGAGGAGTGTATCAAGACTGTATAATACAAATTCATTCATTCATTCATTCATTAAAATGAATCAGTAAGGTTTGATTTAAGTAAGTTGCAATAGCCACCTGTAGCTTTTATATCAAAAAAAAAAAGGTTTTCTAACTCCTTATGAGCTTGTCAAATCAATGCTTGTCAAGTTAATTAAGCAATTTGTGACTTAAGAGAAAAACCATACTGTATTAATTCATTATTATAATTTACTATTATCATCAAATTTTCCTACTCCTGTCTGCACCTATTTAATGTAACTGGGCACACTTTCATACCCACAGAAGAGTCTCAGATTTGTGACCTGTTATGTAGGAAAAAATAAAAATAAAAGAATGAATCCCAGTGGATAAAATAGATTTTAAAGATTGGTTGATTGATTGACTGATTGATTGATTTGAAGTATTAGTACATTGTCTCTGTCTTCAGACACACCAGATGAGAGTATTGGGTCGCATGAGAGATGGTTGTGAGCTACCATGTTGTTGCTGGAAATTGAACCCAGGACCTCTGGAAGAGGTCACCACACTTAACCCCTGAGCCATCTCTCCAGCCCAATACAATAGATTTTAATTAATCTGTGATTTTAAGTAAGAGAGTGAGGGGAAAAGGTGGGGTAGACCAACAAAGTAGAAATGTGAGGCAAATTCCCACATTAGGATCTAGTTTAAATTAAACAAGCCCTGATTTGATTTTATCTCATATTTTGCACTTCAGTTGTTACATTCCCCAAGATGCCACATGTGTACCCAAGTCTTGTAGTCTACATTTGTCTTTAGAATTCAAGATCAAAATACTAAGATGTTGTACAATACAGGTAGCTGTTAGATTTTTTTTTAGTGTCCTGTTAACATCCGACTTAAATTAGCCCTGATGCTGAGATAGAGCTGTGAGTCTAGGACCTACCTTAAAGATCCTTTGAGTAGCAGAACGCTGTAAAGAGAGGTTGTAGACACCAAAGTTACATGGTCTGCGTAAGAATTACTCAATAAGGAAAATATACCCATTTTCTCCTTCTTCTTTCCTTCCTTCCCCTTTACTTCAAACTCTAAAATATTCATCTGCACAGTTTGCTTTCTTATGTTTCAATCACCCACAGCCAACTCCACATTACTAAATAAAGCATGCTAGAGATAAAAAAAAAAAAATCAGAAGTTTCCCATTTCTAAAGGATGTAATGAAACTTTGAACCACCATACTTTATCTTGCCTAAGGTAAAGCATTGCTGCGCCCAGGTTCTCAGGGCAGTGTAATAGGAATAAGTATAGTATACTCAGGGTTTGGTAATAGCTGCCACTTTGAGCTTCTTTGAAAAATCTTATCATGTGTCCACAGTGGATAAGGGGGCAAAACATACATAGGTTAAGTATTCTCTTTTTAAATCTAGTTTCTTCCCCTAAGACTTCCCACTACCTCTAGTAACCTACACACAATATGCATTAGTCCTACCCAGAGAAAGTTTGGAGAAACAGCTCACTGACAGATGTAAATCAGAAATGAAGTTTGTCTGTCAGTTGTCGAATCTACATCAGAATGGATGAAATTACACTGCACAGGGTCACTCACACCTGACCAACAACAGATGGCTGACTCTGTAGACAAGAGGAAAATGTTAGCTAGGAAAGTGGGGGATGGGAAGCACAGAATGCCAAGACTTGTAGCTGAATACTGCAGAAGGTGAACGGGAGGCTGGAAGAGCAGAGTTGGGCCAGTACGTGAAGAACTGAAGTACTGAATCCATGAAGTGTGCGGAGCATTGAAGGAAGTAGAGAACGTGGAAATAGCTGACCGGAAGTGGTAGTTTCCAGTGTGTGCTATGCAATCTGACAACTCTTCTTCCATTCCTTACAAACTCCTTAGAAAATATTAATTTTTTTCTACGGGCTTACTGGTTTGTTTAGTTTGGATTTGGTGCCTTTTTTTTTTTTTCTGCAGTTTGTTCTAATGTGCTTAAAGCTTAAATGATTCAATGGGGGTATGTTGCGGGAAATATTAAAAAACAAATCGGCACAGCCCAGTGCTTGTGCCTCTGCCCTGGCAGCCTGGCTGGCCATGCACTGGCACCCATTGGCCAACCTGTTATTATCTCATGGAGACTCTCTGGTCCTGAGCTCCCGAAATGTCTCCACCTAAGTCACTAGGTTGCCACTGGCAGGTCATTACCACACCAACACCGTGCTTCAAATCTCCCATAGCCTTTGTGGATCACATCTGGCAAACCCATGCTTTGCCACCGTACCTTTTTCTTGTGAGCCCAGACAAGCCACCGCATGAAGGAAGACACAGCACAAACTTAGTTCTGAAACAACAGTAACTCGATCGCTGGTACAGCAACTAAAAATTCTAATCTAGTAAGCCTTATTAAATCTAAATCCTCTGGTGGTAAATCCTGAAGGATCTGCCATTGAAACTGGGAGGTACTTGTAATTACATCTTGTCCTCATGCTATCCCCATCCAAAAGGAACCTAATTCTCCCTCCTGCTTCCTCTCTTCCCCTCTCCAACCTGGAAACTCCACCTACTCGCCCAGTGATTGACTCCTTTATTCACTAAGGGATTGGTTCACAAGAAGTCACCTGAGTATGACTCACTCCTTGTCAGCAGCCCCACCCAGGAGAGCAGAATTAGCATCAATAGTCAAACAGCACCAGGCCCATCCACAACAGGGGTACAGTTAGGGTAAAACAAAGACTTTTCTTTGGGGTCTCTAACATTCTACTTACTAAAATGTTTATGCTGATGACAAAGTGGACAGACTAGTTCTGGCTGCACACTGATAATTTCAGCTAGTTTTTTTTTTTCCCATTATTATTGTCATGTAGTACTACATAAACATTTACATTATATTTTTCAAGAAAAAGAGGTTGAAGTCAAGCACATATGTAAAGGGGGTAGATGGAGAGAGGAGGAAAAGGATAGAGAGAAAGGATAGAGCTAGGGAAAGCAAGAGAGTAAGAAAGGGTGAACAGTAGGGGAGAGATGGAGCGGGAGCTGGCTAAATCGAAGTTCCTAAAACAGACCTGTGGGTTCCTAGATTACCTTCTGAGTGTTTTGAAGATAGAGCAAGTCAGCTGGAGCAGAATTAGTATTGTCCTGGAAAACCAAGGCTCTGAGATTTTAGCATGAAAACATGTGACAAAGAACCACCCCCTAAAATGACAAAGGACACCAGCTAAATAAAAGTATGACATTTATTATAGCTTCATCTTGGTTTCCCAGTGTTACTTCTCAACTGGAGTATGACGGTCGCCCTTGCTTTCCAAGAGTGCTGCAAGAAGTGAGATAACATGTGAACTGTGGATGTGCCCTCCTTGGTGCTATAGATAGATCATGGGGGATATATGAGAAAAAGCCCCCATGGAAAATAGTGATACTTAGTCAACCCTCCAAAACCAACAGTGAACATCGTCGTAGGCAGAAGCTCAAACAAACCCAAGTTTAAATGTCTCAGAAAGGAGAAAGGCTATATCGTTTCTTTGGAGAGGTCTTGATTTCCTTTGCAGGATTTTTATTTATGTGCCAATTTTTATAGTTTAATTAGTGTTATTGTTCAGAATTGTGATCCTCCATCTAGTAAATTCTAATGAAAGGGGCTTGTACTTTTCATCATACAGTGAAGGAAGATTAAAAAAAAAAAAAACACCTTGACATTCACAGATATGTAGAAAAGAGGTTATCTCAAGGTGATGTTGTCAAGATTTAAATCCAATTCTTGCCAAGTGCTGGTGAAACATGCCTTTGATGATGGCAGTCAGGAGGCAGAGGCAGACAGATCTCTGTGAGTTGGAGGCCAGCCTGGTCTACAGAGCTAGTGCCAAGACTACACAAAGAAACCTTGTCTCAAAAAAAAATGACTCTTAAGAAATTACAAAAATATTCTATATCTTGTTCTTCTCATTTGTAAAATGGGGATGACAGCAGCAGGTTCTGTAGGATTGGAGAGACAAAGTGCGTATAAATACTTAGGACACTGTATAGAATACAGGAAGCTCTAAATAAATTTGACTTTCAGTCCTGGAAAGGTCTAATTATGTTCTGTGTCGTGCTTGCAAGTTTTTGAATGGAACTCAATAAAAGTATTCTAATAATATACTTTTATAAACACAATGAACAAAAAAATTCATGAGTCAACAAAATTCAGATATCAACATGAAAACTAGATAAAAGAGGGGGCAAATCAACTTCCTTTCCCAAAGGAAAATAACCAAATAAGTTATGGTGTGACTATACATTTTGTGTGTGTGTGTGTGTGTGTGTGTGTGTATTTTATATATATATAGATATATAGATAGATAGATAGATAGATAGATAGATAGATAGATAGATAGATAGATAGATATAGATATATAGATATATTTTACTTTCAAAATTCACCTATCTTTATTTAAATTGAAAACTGTTTCTTAAAATTGCATTTGGCTTCAAGATTCCTGATATAAATTTCACTAGTATTCTAAAGTAGAAATATTCATTAATAAAATCAGTTTTGAGTTTGGCATTTAAGGAAAAAGAAATTATGAAGAATGGAGAAGAAAAATGTTATGTATTCAGGTATAAACTTGGTGACCACAAAGGCATCATAACATTCTGGCATCTCAGAAACAGTCCTGAAGGCTTTGTTTCCCAGATTTTATCAATGCCTAAAATCCTCCGTTATCTTTCATCTTGGGAGCCAAATAATAGGTGAAGTATCCCATGAAGTGTCCCATGTACAATAGGAGTACATTCTGAAGTATGTTGAGTGTTATCAGTAGAGTGGCTTTTGTGAAAAAGTTCAGGTACCTCAGTTCAAAAGTTGCCAAGTGGTTCATTTACCTCCATGGTTACTGCTTGCTACTCATTATCAACATTTGTTGTTTGTGACAACCTAATATTTCCATTTCCTCATTTCATAGGCGGAAACATTCTCTAGGTTTGGTGCTTCAGCTAAGGTATAAGTGCTTCAGCTTCATCCTTTAATGTAGCTATTGTTAGCATCAGAACTGTCCACGGACAGCCAGAGGCTGTTTGAAGGCAGCTTCTGAACCTGCAACCATGTGACAACAACCCTCCTGCATCCATTGTTATGGGCTGGAGAGATGGTTCAGTGGTTAGGACCACTGACTGCTCTTCTAGAGGTCCTGAGTTCAATCTCCAGCAACTATGTCTTCATAACAGATTATTGGCACATTTTAGATTTTTGTTTGTTTGTTTCTTTTTGTTTTTTCGAGACAGGGTTTCTCTGTGTAGCCCTGGCTGCCCTAGGACTCTGTAGAAGAGGCTGGCCTCAAACTCAGAAATCTGCCTGCCTCTGCCTCCCAAGTGCTGGGATTAAAGGTGAGCACCACCAATGCCTGGCTACATTTTAGATGTTTTTAGACATGCAGACATCATGTCCATAGCCACGTTGTGGTCATAGCAGTCCCTGATGAAGCTTTTGGAGTGCAGGGTGGGCTACACCCAGATGTGAGACAATTCCATGCAGAGTGCTGACATTCCAGCTGGTCTCGTTGATAACCTCCTTGAGAGCTGCTAGCAAATTTTTTGCTTTTTCAGGATGGAGCCCCTGGAACAGGAAGGCATGCCTCTAACCTGGTGGCAGAGGTGCCATAAGTCCTATAGACTGTAACAGGAAAGAGGTCTGGCTGGCTGGGTCAGGATACAAAAGCCGTAACAAGGACACAGAGTAGACGACCTGACCTGTGGACAGTAATTCTAAATATGAATTCACACTTGTCTTCACAACTGTGGCAAAAACCACTTAAAATGTAAAAAGATCTGTTGTTTGTGCAGTCCTAAGTTGAACTAGAGCTACAGCATGCTTGAAAGAAAAAAGAAAAAAATAACTGCAGTGACACGATTAAAAACTGTTCTGTGAGAGAAGCACAATTCTGGCACTAGGGAAAAAAAACACTCATTTTTATGTGATAGCTTAATATCCTACATAAAATGCAATAGATCCAGCATCTGCTCCTAAGACAGGGATCAAGAGAGATTGATACTGGACAGTTACATGTAATGACACTTGACAAACAGAAACAGAGTGAATGCAGATGTGCAATAGCTAGTAACCCGAGACTGTAATAAAGGGGAAGGGAGATTAGATTTTTTTTTTTAAATGTTGGTAGATAAGTAAGGAAAATTGAAAGCCGTGGGATAGGAATTTGAAGTTAGATTTTTGAAAATCAGAAACTTCCCGAACAAGCTGGGTTTAGAAGTACCACAAAGCCACCTGGGTAGGAGGATCACAGTGTTACTTTTAGTGTTATTTATAGGACAGAAAATTCTGCCTCCATGGGCTATTTAAATTACAATTAATAGAATGCTAGAGGATAGCAAGTATATTGATCTTTTTATTTTATTTTTTTAAATAAGCTGTCAGTGACTGAATCCCATGTGACGCCACTGAAGTTACTAAGAAAGATTTAGATGGTGTCAAGTCCCATCCAAATGAATGCAAGTCAGCAGCTCATGGTTGGTAACAGCTCTGGAATCTAGACGGTTCATACTGGTCTTTCAGTGAATTCACACTGCCCTCAGTAAGGTCCATACTGAAGCTACACAGCCCTTCCTTGTCTTCAGGAATATTCTTCTTGCCAGGTGGCAGCAAAGAAACACTAGAATGTACCAGAGATCTGGAAGGCAGAGGACTCTCAGGACTCAGAGGGAGGGACCTTAGATGAAATGACCTACAGTGGGGAGAGAGAACTGTAGAGTCCACTTCCAGTAGAAAGATAGGGAATCAAGTGGAGGGATGGGTTGCCATCCCATAGTTAAAAACTGAGACTCGTAATTGTTCCTGTCTGAAAGAACTGCGGGGACAAAAAATGGAGAAGAGCCTGAGGAAAAGGAGCTCCAGCAACAGGCCCAAAGTGGGATCCAGCTCCGGGAGAGGTCCCAAGGCCTGACACTATTACTGAGGCTATGGAGTGCTCACAAAAAGTTGCCTATCATGACTGCCCTTCTAAAGTCCCAACAAGCAGCTGAAAGAGTCAGATGCAGGTATGTGCACTCAACCTATGGACAGAAGCTGCTGACCCATCTGGTTGAATTAGGGAAAAGATGGAAGAAGCTGAGGAGGAAGGTGACCCTGTAGGAAGACTAGCAGTCTCAACTAACCTGGACCGCCCCCGAGATCTCTGACACTGAGCCACCAACCAGGCAGCATACACCAGCTGATATGAGGCCCCCAACACATGAACAACAGAGGATTGCCTGGTCTGGACTTAGTCGGAGAAGATGCACCTAACCCTCAAGAGACGTGAGGCTATTTTGTCAAAGATCAAGTGAAAACCATCCATTGGAAAAAAGACAGCATTTTTGATAAATGCTGCTGGTTTCAAACGAATGGCTGAAAGGTACCTAAAGAAATGTTTAACATCCTTTATCATCAGGGAAATGCAAATCAAAATGACCCTGAGATTCCACCTCTCACCAGTCAGAATGGTTAAGATCAAGAACTTGCAGGTGCTGGCAAGGATGTGGAGAAAGAGGACACTCCTCCATTGCTGGTGGGATTGCAACCTGGTACAACCACTCTGGAAATCAGTCTGGTGGTTCCTCAGAAAACTGGGCATAGTACTACCTGAGGACCCTGCTATACCACCCCTGGGCATATACCCAGAAGATGCTCCAACATGTAATAAGGACACATGCTCCACTATGTTCATAGCGGCCATATTTGTAATAGCCAGAAACTAGAAACAACCCAGATATCCCTCAACAGCGAAATGGATACAGAAAATGTAGTACATTTACATAACGGATTACTACTCAGCCATTAAAACAGTGACTTAATGAAATTCGCAGGCAAATGGATGGAACTTGAGAATATCATCTTGAATGAGGTGACTCAGTCCCAAAGGAACAAACACAGTATATACTCACTGATAAGTGGTTATTAGCACAAAAGTTTGGAATACTCAAGTTTCAGTTCACAGACCATATGAAGCCTAAGAAGAAGGACGACCGAAGAGGATGCTTCAATACTTTTTAGAAAGGTGAACAAAATACTCACAGACAAAGTGTGGTACAGAGACTGAAGGAAAGGCCATCCTGAGACTGCCCCACCTGGGGATCCATCCCATATACAGCCACCAAACCCAGAAATTATTGTGGATGCCAGGAAGTGCTTGCTGATAAAAGCCTGATATGGCTGTCTTCTGAGAGGCTGCCAGAACCTGACAAATACAGAGGAGGCAGCTCGAAGTCAAGCTTTGGACTGAGCTCAGGGGTCCCCGATGAAGGAGATGGAGAAGAGACTGAAGGAGCTGAGGGGGGTTGCAGCCCCATGGGGGAAACAAGAGTGTCAACAGGCCAACCCCTCCCCCTCAGCTCCCTGGGGCTGGACCACCAACCAAAGAACATACATGGAGTGACTCATGGCGCTGGCTGCATATGTGGCAAAGGATGGCCCTGTTGGACATCAGTGGGAGAAGTCCTTGGGCCTGAGGGTGTTCAATAACCCAGTATAGGGGAATGCCAGGGCAGGAGGATGGGAGTGGGTGGGTGGGGGAGCATCCTCATAGAGGCAAGGGTAGGGGGGTTCTGAAGGGGAGACATAGAAAGGGGAAAACATTTGTAATATAAATAAAGAAAATATCTGAGAGAGAGAGAGAGAGAGAGAGAGAGAGAGAGAGAGAGAGAGAGAGGAGGCCCAATGGAGTGAGAAGGTCTGGTGGTGGGGGTGGGGATGGGGGCATCCTCTTGGAGACAGGGGAGAAGGTATAGGATGTGGAATAGTCAGAGGGTGGCCTGGGGGTGGGGTGGGGATAAAGTCTAATTTAAAAACGTGTTTTTAAAACTTCAAATGAAAACATTGAAAGTATTGATTGCACTTCAAATTTTTTCTACTTTCTGTTAATCTGTGTTTGGATTCACTTTGTGTCACTGATTTTAATCACAAGGAATATCAGAATTACATTTACAGTAATGCAAGGCTGAAAATCCCAAACGTTTCCATTCTTTTCTGATCATTATGGGGCTTAGAGAAAATAGTGAAATCTTTTCCTAAGGAATTAGTTCAAAGGGCTTCAGAGAATGATTGACGACCATGTGGCTTCTTTGAATACTGGTTCATAACTTTATTCTGAGTCACATATTTGAATTTAGAAAATTTTATGGCTGATCTCTCTTTATCTAAATCAAATTAATCATTTCAAATTAAGATAGCCATATAAGAAATTTTAGTAATTAAACCTTAAACATGAATAGTTCAACAAATACAAAAAATAATATGTCCAAACTATACATATATACTATCCTGAATGTATTCGTTAAGGAATTGTAGTAATTTTCCAACATTCTGATAACATTATTTTATACTTGTATAAATATGCCAGATGTAATTGTTACTCATTTTTATTTTTCTTTCTTAAGTGAAAAGAAGAAAGAGATCAGTATGTATTTCTACTCACATGCTCTGGTAGCTAGAATGTGTAAAAATATCCCGGTTAATTGATGGGTACATGTATTTTTTTTTAGATTTCCTTCCATTTCTTTTCATTTAGCAATTATATCATCAAGGTGGTGCAGCAAATGACTGTTTGCCAAAATAAGAAGTTTTGTGATTATGAATTTCATGTTTAATGCTTTCATTTATCCTTGGGGAGGGGGAATTAAATACCACGCATAGAGAAATCACTTAAATACTTATTGTTTCTGAAGAAGTAAAATTCGAAACTAACGTGTTCTAAATCCTAGTGAGGAATAGCGTAAAGTATCAAAATGTATGAATAAAATTTCATCTTTGTAATGAACATATTCTGTGAGACGTAAAGTGCTAATCTGTAGTCAGATGTGGAGTTTAACAGTTAGGGCTCTTGACTAATTATCAGCTAGTCCACCAAGAAGCATCCATTTTAAAATATATCTATGGAACTCATCTCGGAGAAGACTCGTGTGTATTTCATGGGGAAGGACAAGTTAGGGAGGTAAACGTGTTTTTAAGACAACCTCAGTGCTATTCTGAGGACGTGAAGGATAGGAGAGTTGCCAGAGGCATGAAGCCAACTGCCTGGCCATCTAGGATCTCAGATGGTTTATGAGTCCACAGAGTGAATGAGGGCACACACAGAGAGGCAGGGCGGTATGCTCAAGAGCCCATTGGCTGTTGCCATGGAGGCTGGCAATAATGCTGCATGGGGAACACACAGAAAGACATAAAAAGAGAAGACTGTGTCATGTATTCTGAGAAAGAAACCTGTGAATTGCTTGATTTTCGTTGGTCATCACTATGGAGACAGACTTTAAAAGCCTAGGATGGAAATTAGGTTCGGTGTACACACACACACACACACACACACACACGCACGCACGCACACTCCTCACAGAGGTAAACATCAGCAAAAATAGCATTTAACATTAACTTCATACACTGTTTGCAGAATCCCTTAGCAATATATTCCAAGGAAAAATCCCCCCCATACACAAAAATTATTCATAGTTCTTACCAATCTTTCTTCTAATTCTGGAATTTGTTTTAATAAAACCACCTCATGAATCCAATTTTATGTCTAGGTTGTACCCCAGTGTTATTCCAAACAACATCAGTGGTTCTGAGAAACAAATTGGTGTTTCAAGTAGTTAATAAAACATTCTGCTACACATAGAGTGCTTAAGAGCTGTGACACTCTGGTGTTAGGCAGGCAGGTATATTTCAAGTTACTGTTGCACCCTGGGTCAATATTTTGCTTAATGCATTACTAACAAGGTTCCCCTGGCAACCCATTACATGAAAGAATCAGGTGTGCTTTGACTCTGGGCTCATGAAGCATAAAGTTAGTGTGTGTTTTTAAATCTCCTTCTGCCTCCATGCACAATAGAGCAGTTTCCCCAACTCAGTTTAAGATAGCAATCATCTTTTGAATACATTTCAGTTTTTCATTTGTCCTAATAGCCTGCTATGAGCATAAAGGTTAGGTTTACAAACCTATAATCCTAGCACTCAAGATGCTGAGGGAGGAAAACCTAAAGTTTTAAGCTAGACTGAGGTATATAACAAGTTCCAGGAGAGTAGAGGTTACCTAGCGAGGACTTTCCTTCACAATGAAGCAAATAAAGCAAAGCATTGTCCATTTTTTAAAAACTGTGGGAGAGGGACCTGAAGGCCTGTGGCAGCTGGAAGAACAGGCTCTTACAGACTGACTAAACAGGAGCAGAACAGGGGTGACACCAATGGATGTCTCAAAGTGGACAGGGAAAGACACCAGGTTTCAACCCTCCACAAAGAACTGCAGTCAACTGATTAACCTGCGAGTGGAAGAGGTGGTCTTCCCTGTGGAAGAGCCCATGAATTGGTTACTTAATACCAAATGGTCAGTACTGAAAACAAGTTACACTACACTAAACTAAACGGGTCATATTTAGAAGTATATATCAAAAGAACTAAAAGAAATAATTTAAAAGTAAAAATAAATTTAGAAAATTTACTCTAAAGAAAGCATATATTGTAGGAACATGTGTGTGTGTGTGTGTGTGTGTGTGTGTGTATGTATGTACATGTTGCTCTCAGAATCTGAACATTTATCATAACTTTTTATTCACTAAGAAACATAAGACAGTCACTTCCTGTATGGAAAAAACTTAAGGGCTTTTTTTCTTTCTGTGATATTAATTTATTTGGTAATATGATGGAGAAAAGTGTATGCTTCCAGCTTGTTGTCATTATATAAGGAAAGAAATTGTCCCTGAGCCTGAATGCTTTGTGAGGCGTAGAACAGATACTGTGTTTCTTGTGGTGAGAAAACATAATTTTTACTCTTTACAATTAGAAACCTCCCTAGTCCCAATAAAGAAGCTTAATAGAGAGGGAAGAGACAGTTGTAGGTGAGAAAACTCTGACTTGCTCCTGATAATTTATTCCTTAAAATAAGAAATTCTATAGCCAAGGCAGGCACAGTCTTTCATTGCAAACCTCAAACTACTAATAGTGTACATATACTGTGAACCTCAACCCAACCTACCCTTTAAATCTCACTCCTGAGCTTCAGCCAATGAGAGGAGTTATGTCTTCAATCTGAGAGCTAAAGACAGAAAGGTCAAAATAAGGGCAGATTTTTTTTTTTGCCAACCCACGCAACCATACATGAACCCTCCTGTCTCAGATGACAGAGCCAAACAGGTGAAGGTCATAGGAAATTAAGTGAATCCTCCTCCTGAGTCATCGTGCCCTGGAATCCAGATTTTCCTTGCTTAGCACCAGGTTCTCATTTAGAAATGATTAAAGTTCTGTCTGTACCTGTGGGGACTCACTCGTGAATGCAGTGTACCTTAATACTTGGGAAATATATCTGCCACAGCCTGCTCTACAAAGAGGATATGTCTCGTGATCCCTAAAATGCTTCGTGGAGACGATTTCTTTAAAAATTGAAATTCAACCTTGAAGCATGATTGACAAACATTTTTTAAGCAGAAGAATAAACCTGATATAATGTAAACATAAAGTATCATTGTTGGCATACTTTTTTATGCCTCTTTGGCCTGAAATTTTAGCAGTGTGCAGAATGAGTTATTATATTTCATTTGAAGTATGAACTTCACTTTAAAGGTTTACTGTAAATACTAACAGCAATTATCGCAATAATAGCCTGAAGTATAAATTCAAGTTGTTTTAAAGGTGTAGAAATATCATAAAGAGTACCTGCGTTTCCCAGCAACGATTTCGAAAACAAACAAATAGAACATGGCTACTGGAGCCTTTAACACTACCAGCCCTGCGGAGGACAGAGGCAAGGGCATCACTGAGGCTTGGATGCCAGCTTGAGAGACCCAGTCTCAAGAGAACAAGATAGCACAGAGAATAGTAAAACAGGCTTACCTAGCATCTCTAACCTTTGCGAGAGCGCACGCGTGTGTGCTTGAGTGTGTGCGAGTGTCTGTGTCTGTGTTAGAGAACAACTTTCAGGAGTCAGCTCTCTTCCTTCACAGTGAAGTTTAGAGATTGAACTCAGTTTTGTACAGCAGGCGTTTGTACCTGCTGAGCACTTTCACTTTAACCCATAATGTTTGCTTAAACCAGTGCTTCTAGAAAACAAATGGTGGCATTTAGATGTCCCGCAACTGTTTTTTTGTTCGTTTGTTTGTTTTTTAATTTCATTAAACTCTTTTTATCCTGAAAGTTGCTAATCTAAATAAATAAAGGTTTGACTTGATATATAGATAGATAGATAGATAGATAGATGAGCTAGATCCTAAACATTATTTGTAACATAAAAGTATCATTAAATAAAACTGCATGTAACATACTTAAGTCACTGAACACAGTTTAGCTCAGCTTATCTTCAGTATGCTCTAAATTCTTACATTGGACCACACTTTGCCAAAGTATCTAACACAAGCCTATTTTATTTCTTGAAAACATTGTCACACGTACTTTATTGAAAATGACAGTGAATATGGAAAGCAGAATAGTTTCATGGGTACTTTCTCACTATTGTAAAGCTAAAACATCCTAACTCTAACCATATTGTTTGGAGGGCATTTTATGTTCCATGAGTACCAAGGGAACTGTCTTCCATTTGTTTAGTTGAAAAGCTTGGGTATGGGCCTTGAATTCCTGATCTTTCCAAGACTTTTATCATGAAGGGGTGTTGGATTTTGTCAAATGTTTTCTCAGCATCTAATGAGATGATCATGCGGTTTTTGTCCTTGAGTTTGTTTGTATAGTGGATTACATTGATGGATTTCTGTATATTAAACCATCCCTGCATCCCTGGGATGAAACCTACTTGGTCATGATGAATGATCGTTTTGATGTGTTCTTGGATTCGGTTTGCGAGGATTTTATTGAGTATTTTTGCATCGATATTCATAAGGGAAATTGGTCTGAAGTTCTCTTTCTTTGTTGGAACTAATCAGTACCCTCAGAGCTCGTGTCTCTAGCTGCATATATAGCAGAAGATGGCCTAGTCAGCCATAGTTGGGAAGAGAGGCCCCTTGGTCTTGCAAACTTTATATGCCCCATACAGGGGAACACCAGGGCCAAGAAGTGGGAGAGGGTGGGCAGGGGAGCAGGGTGGGAGGAAGGTATAGGGGACATTCTGAATAGCATTTGAAATGCAAATGAAGAAAATATCTAATAAAATAAGTTAAAAAAAAAGCTTCAGTTCTTCTGAGTTCAGTGAATGTATTGACAGTCTTTTTGGTCCTATGCAGTTTTTCTTCTGCTTTAAATCCTTTTTGTGTTCAAGTGTTCTCATGTGAAAGTCTTAAGGCTTTTAAATAGTATATCCATTTATGGTAAATTCTCTAACTCAGTGTTAAAAGGTTTCACCATAGCAAATTCAATACAGTAAAACTCAAATTGAGGTTATTATTACCGTTTAGATGCTTTTATATATTATTTATATATGTACAAACAACACAATGACTACATGTAGTAATACATTACTATGATAAATTGTGTATACATTAAACAAATATATGATGCACAGACATGTAGGCATAAGTGAACATATAATCTCCTCTTTAGCATTATAAAAGATAGTTTGTAAAGCACTAAAAGTATTCATAAGACTGTTTTGTGGAGGAGGAGAGCTGGCTCAGGAGTAAGCGCTTGCTGAGGACTCAACCATAGTTTCCAGTACCTATCCACTACCAGCATCCGAAGAAGCCCTGTCCTCTGGCCTCCTGCACCTGCACTCATGTGGATGTGCAGAAAGAGAACACACATGCACAATTACAAATAATGCAGACCTTTACTTAAATGAGTTTCGATGATCCTAAAATTATTAAAATTCAATTCCATGTATTTCCCGGTATTTTTTATTAAAAACAATGTTTTAGCATTATAAATATTTGGGTTAGTATAATTTCAAAGGTCACATATTTCACTACATAGTCATGCCAGATTAATTTCCCAATTTTTAGGTATTTATGAGTCTCTAAATGATATGGCTTCTTAAAAATGAATTTCCTGTGGATTGTGTCCTAATTAAAGCCTTATAAGCACATGAAAGACCATGAACATATGTTTTTAAGGCTCTTGATGCTAATTTACAATTTTTCTAAAAGACATTACATTAATAAATGAGAGTGCATATTTATTTCAGTTGAATGATACTGAATGCTACCTTTAATCATGTAAGTATTTATAAAAATTACATTAGCAATCAATTTTCAGGTTTTGATTACTACTGAAACCTCCATAGTTTCTTAGATAGCATTTATTTAATATTTTTATGGATTACCCTTTTCTTTTACCCGTTGCCCTTTGGTACCTGGCATAAAAGTTTCCTTTTATTATTGTGTGAATGCCTTCAATCTGAGTAATGCTAATCAGGTATCACACTGGGCACAAGATATAATGTATGAAATTTTAATTACAAAAATAGCAAGCTCCGCAAAATCTGTATTTCTACATTTTTGACTATTTTTTATCCCAAATCACACAAAAGATGCTGTTACTGTGTGTTTCCATTATACAAGCGTTAAGCTTCCTGGCAATTGGCAGTGAGCTTACATGGTACTGCAACGAAATAAATAGCTGACTTCAACGCATATTGTGAACAATCTGGGGACTCACATGCTACCCAAGAAAGCCAAGGAGTTTATATCTAGCAAATTATGTACAAAACCTATTATTTGTTAGGAGCATTAAAAGTAGATCTTAAGAGGTTTTGTTAAAATGCAACTTAGTCAATGAAGACACGAAATATTTAGAAATGCCTCATTATTGTTGAATGTTTCTGGTTGAATTTTTAAATTTTACCTTGACACTTTTCTTGTTGGCTTTGACTGCGTGCTTTATATTGAGCATGTTTGTTCTGTCTCTGAAAAACCTCAAGGTACTTTCGGTATCTGATCTGCATGGTAAATGCGGTCTCGTTTCTCTTTCTGCGCATCTCATTTTTCACTTTCAGAGGCGAGTTCCCTTTTCTTTCAAGTCTCAGTAAAATGTGACATTTCCTAACAGGGAGATCTACTTAGTTTTCTACGTGTGAGAGAGATGATGTGCTTAGAGAAACGACTATCAGAGAAGCATGATTAAAAGTCGGGCCTACATGAGAGTAACGAGGAGACTCAACTTTCAAAATATTTCTATATCTTTGAGGACTTACCTCTGTGGTAACCTTCCTTTGTCTATAAAATAACCAGAGAGTACACAGGGGATATCCATGGCTCTGGCTGGATATGTAGCAGAGGACTGCCTCATCTGGCAACACTGAGAGCGGATCCCCTTGGTCCTGTAGAGGCTCTATGACTCAGGATAGGGGAACTCTAGGGTGCTGAAGCAGGAGTGGGTGGGTGGGTGGGGGAGGAAAGAGGGGATAGGGGGCTTCTGGAGGAGAAACTGGGAAGAGAGTAACATTTGAAATGTAAATAAATAAAATAACCAATAAAAAAGAAAATTTCAAAAACATATAATACAAGATTATTATGTAGTAATTTATACATTATATTAATAAATAGATATATATTATTTATTTTTATTTATGTAGGACTTATTTATTAATAGGAATAGAACGTAGAACGCTATAATACTTCCCTTGCAAATGCATCTGCCCTTTATGATACATACCTACATTCAAGTCTTGACTGAGCATGCATTTCTGAAAGGCCCATTATGGATTAAGAATGAAACTTTCCTACTAATAGATTCACAGAAGACTCAGGCTGTCAACATCCCCCTAATTCTAAAATCACTGCACACTATGACAAGCTTTTTGAAATGTTCAATCAGTTTGCTGTGAGTTTTTAGGATCTGAAAGATAAAGAGGGGATGTCTCTGAACATCTTTGAAGTTACTTCTATTATATTAAAATGCCCCTTTTCTTCTATTATACATTTTAAAGAAACTGCTAACACAGAGTAAAGAACAACATTAAATCAGTATTGTGCTACATTATGAAACTGAATACCAAACAGACTATCACACACCAATACTAACATATAATATGTATGCATGCAATAACAAAGAGAAAGGGAAAAGCAATGCAATTAGAATCTCAAAAATAAAAGAAAAAAATGTATGTAAAATCTATTTTATAATTAGATTACAGATTCATGTGATAACATTTCTTTTCTTTTACTTATCCACACCATTGTCTGGTTCAGTTCCTAGAACATGGCCCCCTTTTACAAAACCTAACAGCAGCAGTGATGATCAAAGAGTCTTGTGTTTGCCTTAAGGTATAGGGTCGGATATCACTGGTGCCCTCCCTCCCCAGGAGCTAAGCTTGAGTGATGTCACTGGCTCCCTCCTTCCCTCCCTCCCTCCCCAGGAGCTAAGCTTGAGTGATGTCACTTGCTCCCTCCCTCCCTCCCTCCCTCCCTAGGAGCTAAGCTTGAGTGATACTGTTAGTGCTTTCTCTCAGGGGTGGGGGTGGGGTGGGGGGGGATGAGCTTGAATGGTACATCAGATGCTATCTTTAGCTGAGTGAGGTGATGTCATGCTTTGAAATATAACCATGGAGATATCTCATATCATCGTTAGGCACTTTATTTTCCTAGAGAACTTCAGAATAAATTAAGAAATCTAGAGAACAGTGTCCTCCAGACATAATCCTAAAGGTACCTGCTTTGCTTAAATTTGTGACTATAGCTGGTTAAAAAGTAAAGAAAGAGAAAATCCAAGGTTGAAAACATCATTATTGGGTTAAAAAGAGATGTTTTCATTGTCTTGTGAGTTTGTTTTGTTTTTTTTTAAAGACTTATTTACTTACTATGTACATAGCTTTTTTGACAACATGTATGCCTGTAAGCCAGAAGAGGGCATCAGATCTCATTTTAGATGGTTATGAGCCACCATGTGGTTGCTGGGAATGGAACTCAAGACCTCTGGAAAAGCAGCCAGCCAGTGCTCTTAACCTCTGAGCCATCTCTCCAGCACTGTTTTGTGAGTCTTTTTTTTTTTTTTTAAACCAGAGTCTAAAATAGCAATGATTTATCAATCTTAGTTATTAACATAATAAAGTTAACAATGAATCATGAAAAAAATCAAATGCAGTGTACTAAATAGCTGAGAATTCCAGATAAAATTACCATAGCCCAGGTGTTGGGAAACATTTTGCCTCCTTCTTTGAAAGCATGTCTGTCAGGCAGAGTCAAGGCAGTTCAGCATCTGCTGGCAGACTTCCTGGCCTGCTGAGCCATGGAACCATAAGAGGGGACACAGTTGAAGCTCAAGGTGAGGGGCTGAACGGTATGTTAATCTTGAAGGAAGAAACAGGAAGGCCCCCACATGGGAATAGATAGCCAATGTACATCAGCTATTGTCTCTACTAGCTTGTGACTTTGTTTTCAATGATTCGGTAAAGTATATAAAGGCCATGAGAAATTCATGCAGGGCTGCCCTGGTGTAGACCTCCCGATTTCTAACCTTTGTCTCCAAGTCTTCTTTTCTTTCTTTCCTATAATCACCCTCACTTCCTCCTCAGAAGACTGCTGAACTTTGAGTTGGCTTGAAGATCAGAAACTTGGTTGGCTGAATGGGTCATCGGGTAAATATATAAGCTGCTAAGCCTGATGTCTTGATTTCAGTCCCCAAACCCACATGGTTGGACAGAGCCAGCTCCTCCAGGCTATTTACTGATCTCTCTCTCTCTCTCTCTCTCTCTCTCTCTCTCTCTCCACACACACACACACACACACACACACACACACACACACAGAGTAAAAGATTAAGGGCTCCTTTCTGGCCTGCAGATGGCTTCCTGAGTGTCTTCCCATGGTCTTTCCATTGTGCACACTGCAAGAGGAGATGGAGCAGGTGCAGAAGGAGAAGGAGACAGGCAGGGAGAGACCACTGAATTAGCTGTGTCTCTCAATTTCAGAAGAACCTAAGTCCTGTAGGAGTCTACCCTTTCGGCCTTAGTTAACTTTACCTATACCCTTAAAGACTTTCCTCAAAATAGTCATGCTGGAAATTGAGGACATCACTTTACTAATGATGGGGCAGGAGACAATTTAGTTGTAACACTAAGTATTTATTGAGATATATCAAATACTGTCCAAACATTCAAACTAGCAATAACCAACACATTTCATAAGTCTCAGTAGTTTCACATTATTCATGTTTGATATCTTAGTCTCAAGATAGAAATACAGCGATTATAACTGAATCTAGCCAGCAAATTAATGGTGAAACAAGAGTCTGACTACTCCCATTTTTTAAAGAATTTCTGTCCATTGTAATGTTGCCATTGTATAAATGCTTGATGTGTTTTAAAAAGATTATAAAAAGAAATCGTGTAAAGAGAAAGCTTTTGTTTTAATAATGACAACAAGCTAGCTAATATTAGACTAAAATTCTTGAGTACATCAGTAGTCTAAGAGTGAAAGTCAAAAATTAAGCTTTAAAATTGTGGGCAAAATTTTGAATAACAATGTCCAAGTTGAAAGAATGTGTAAGTTAAGCCTTATGTATTTGAGGAAATCACTGGTAATTTAATTAATCAACACTTCTCAGATAAACATTTAAAAACTTAAATTCTCAGTAATGTGTCATTCAAAATATCTCCTATGCAATTTAAAAGCAATAGAAATGCCCAAAAGCAAAAATACATGTGCCCTAGTCAGAAGAAAAAGGTGTCAATGCAATATTTCAAGCTGACCCAGGTGTTAAAATTAATGGCCAAGGATTTTAAAAGAGATGATGATACAGATGTTCATGATCAGAGATTATAAAAATGAGTGAATAAATGTGCAACCCGCGGGAGAAAATTGAAATTATATAAAAGAACCAAATGGAAATTGTAGAACTGAAAAATACTATGGCCATTATGAAAGACTGTTTCTAGTTTATTAGTTAGTAGGGCAATGCAATGCACATTAACAGTGGAAAACCATCAGACACCATCAGAATACCTTGCAGTTCAAAGTTGAGTGTTGGATGTGAGATTGCAAGCTTGTATAACCACTCTGGAAATCAGTCTGGCTGTTCCTCAGAAAATTGGACATAGTACTACCAGAGGATCCACCAATACCTCTCCTGAACATATACCCAGAAGATGTTCCAACTGGTAATAAAAACACATGCTCCACTGTGTTCATAGCAGCCTTATTTATAATAGCCAGAAGCTGGAAAGAACTCAGATGTCCCTCCACAGAGGAATGGATACAGAAAATGTGGTACATTTACAAAATGGAGTACTACTCAGCTATTAAAAACAATGCATTTATGAAATTCTTAGGCAAAAGGATGGATCTGGATAGTATCATCCTCAGTGAGGTGACCCAATCACATAAGAAGTCACATGATATGCACTCACTGATAAGGGGATATTAGCCCAGAAACAGACTATCCAAGACACAATTTGCAAAACACATGAAACTCAAGAAGAAGGAAGACCAAAGTGTGACTACTTCGTTCCTTCTTAGAATGGGGAACAAAATACCCATGGAAGGAGTTACAGAGACAACGTTTGGAGCTGAGACAGAAGAAAGGACCATCCAGAGACTGCCCCACCTGGGGATCCATACCATAATAAGCCACCAAACACAGACACTATTGCACATACCAGAAATATTTTGCTGACAGGACCCTGACATAGCTCTCTCTTGTGAAGCTATGCTAGTGCCTGGCAAATACAGAAGTGGATGCTCACAGTCATCTATTGAATGGAACACAGAGCCCCCAATGGAGGAGCTAGAGAAAGTACCCAAGGAGCTGAAGGGGTCTGTAACCCTATAGGAGGAACAAGAAAATGAACTAACCAGTACCCCCTGAGCTCGTGTCTCTAGCTGCATATGTAGCAGAAGATGGCCTAGTAGGCCATCATTGGGAGGAGAGGCCCTTGGTCTTGCAAAGATTATATGCCCCAGTACAGGAGAATGCCAGGGCCAGGAAGCAGGAATGTGTGGTTTGGGGAGCAGGGTGGGGGGAGTGTATAGGGGACTTTCGGGATAGCATTTGAAATATAAATGAAGAAAATATTTAGTAAAAAAATTGTTTAAAAAAAAACAAAGTTGAGTGTTGGAAGAGATGAAGTCCAACATGTACTTCCCTAAGGTACTAAGACACGAAAAATTGTAAAGCAGCGACAGTTTGAGTAAAAAAGTTTATGCCCTTTCTTGTCAAGTAAAATATGTCCCAGTTCTAGGACTAAATTTATTACTCCTATGATTTTTTTTTCAAAAGAAGGAAAATGTGAGTTCACATTGGTACATGCATACAAATGTCAATAGAAAAATAATTCAAATGTCCATTGATGTGGCTTTAATCAATTGTGATCTATTTATACAATGCAATGCTACTCAAAAGTAGAAAAGGAGGATATAGTACTGTACAACATAAATAACTAAGGAAAGCATGCTGTTTGAAAGAAACCAGACACAACAGACACACGTGACGCAGTCAGAGTTTCTCTAAGCTCAAGACTGGGCAAGTTATCGCTGCACAAACGCAGTTAGAATGTTTACTATGTAAAGCATGAAGATTGACAGAAAGGGGACCGTGTAGCTTTCTGGAGTGATGAAATGTTCCATATCTCATTTAAATTAGCGCTCAAATGTCTATATTCATCCATTGGTGTTAAAAAATGTAAAAATGTGGTGTTCGAAGAATGAATCTAGATTATATCCACATAGAATTTAAATTCTCTAACACCATGAAAGACTATAAACTCATCTATTGTGTATGTCTTTTTCTGTATGAAAGTCATCACTATATATAGTTCTCCATGCAATCAGATACTATAAATACCAAATGCTAAATATAGAGAGCAAAGAGAACACAAAAAGGAACAAGGAATTTTCCAATCATACAGAATAGTGGTTACTTGAAAAGGGGAAATTACAAAGATACTTTCTGTTCCTTCTTAATTTTCTAATTGCCTTCAAATTTCAAGTTTGTGTTTTAAGTGGAAGAGAATTCTAACCAGCCCACTTCTTCAAATGTATTCAGTTTGAGTAGATTCTCATAAAAAAGATCATTAAAACATCAGATTTCACATCTCACATTCAGTTCTACCGACTGTATTTTGAATTAAAAAAACAAAAAACAAAAAACTTGTATACATTGATAGGTAGCTCACATGTGAAGAAAAAAAGTTGCCATTAGATTTTCACAGTTAAAATGTAATCAAGCCATTAAAGATGTTCTCAGGTCTAGCTACATATTAGACTAACCAAAAGTGATTTTTGAATATCATATTTTTGAATTTTATAGACCAAGGATTAAACCTGACTAATTAAATCAGAATTCTAGAGGAACACTAATTTTATTGAACTATGAATTTGGGGGGAGAAATGGTTTTACTTTTTTCCTATTTGTTCATTGTTCATTGTTGTCTCTCTATACAGCTTGATGCCTGACATATGCTAGACTGTTAATAATTTGACGGATGGATGTATAATTATGGAATAAACTGTTATAAACTAATAAAACATTGTAGTTTATACTTAATGCCACTTCCTCTAGTATCCTTGGTTGTTTGTGTGTGCTTGCGTATCCGTACCATGGCATGTGTGTCCGGGTCAGAGAAGGACTCTTAAACGTCTGTTCTCTCTTCAGTATGTGGCTTCTGAGGACCAAACAGAGGTCCTCAGGACTGATAGCAAATGTCTTTACCAACCGTTCTAAATTAACAACCCCACAAAGATATTGTAGACATGAAAAACAGCTGTACCAATCATTTATTTTTATGAAGCTATTTGATAATTTGAACTCATTCAAGATAAAAACGGCCTTTCTGTCTTTATGGGCATTTCCTAAGATGCTGATTTTGTGCTCGGAAGATGGTACACAACTCTGGCTCCCAAATGGCCCTGCATTTGAAACATTGTTGTGCTCTGGGGGTATTAGAATACAACCTAGACATGGGTAATTGGTTATTAAGAGACCAATATTATTTCCATTATTAACATTTAGTAAAAACTCAATATTTGTCAGGAAAATACATACCCAGATATACTGTTGAAAAACTAAATAAAACATCCTCAAGTCTTTATTCTCTGGTGGAGAAAGATAACAAGTGAAGGAAAGAGAGCCGTCTGTAATCGTTGCGATGAGGAAATGGTTGTCACGTGAAAGGAACTTTTAGTTTGCTGGAGGCTGCTGTTTTCTATTATATGACCAGAAGTCCCACTGCAAGGAGGAAGGATTTGTGTTGAAATATTAACAATGAAAAGAACCTAAGATTCAAAGTGCTAATTGTGGAGCGCTCCAAACAGAAGAAACAAAGTATTCAAAATACTTACAGTGGAAAAAACTTGACATGTTTAAGGACCTGAGGGGGGAAAAAAATCTAATACCTGGATCACAAATAGAAAAGGAAAACACTGAAGGCAGAAAAATAGGTGTGGTTGAAAGGTCCACAGCTTGGAAGGCATTGCAAGAGGTTTCAGTGATTATACATACATATGCTCATAATTTGAAATCATGGAGTTCAGACTATTTGAAATGAAATATTAATATATTTAATGGTTTTAAGCAAGAAGAAACATTTTGTATATTTAATTGGTTATTCAATTTCCCCAGTATAAAATAGACTAGATAGTGGCCCAAACAGAGTTTTAGAGACTAGTAAAGATGCCTTTGCAGTTTGAGAGACAGACAATGAAGACAGAAACAGTGGTTTAAGCAGTGCTTGAGAACATGGGTTAGTGAACAGTTTATAAGATATTTGGAGAGAATCAATAGGACTTGCTAAGAGGCCATATGTGTATGACAGAAAACAGAATCGTTATTAGACAATCATTTCAAGTCCATGATACTTAGAAACATACAAAAGTACTAAAACAGAGACATAGACATAAGACATGTTTTGTTGTCTTTTGGAGATATAGTGACTAGTAGAGGCAGGAAAAAGGAGTGAAAAAAATTGAAATTTGAAAATGTAAGGTTTCTGTGGGCCAATTCTCACTGATTAGTACCTGGAGATATAAAAGATCATACTGTTAGAAGGTAAACAAAACCCTCATATAGACACAAATTTCATTTCATATTCTAGGAAGTAAGGCAAATCTATCAATTAAATACTCACAGTAGGAAATACAGAGACCAAGTGTGGAGCAGAGACTGAAGGAAAGGCCATCCAGAGACTACCCAGCCGGGGATCCATCCCATATACAGTCACCAAACCCAGACACTATTGTGGATGCCAGGAAGTGCTTTCTGATAGGAGCCTGATAAAGCTGTCTCCTGAGAGGCTCTGCCAGAGTCTGTCATATACAGAGTCGGACGCTCACAGCCAACCATTGAATTGATCATGGGGTCCCTAATGGAGGAGTTAGAGAAAGGACTGAAAGAGCTGAAGGGATTTGCAACCCCACAGGAAGAACAACAATATCAACAACCAACCCCCCCAGAGCTCCCAGGGACTAAACCACCAACCAAAGAGAACACATGGAGAGACCTATAGCTCCAGCTGCATATGTAGCAGAGGATGGTTTCGTTGGACATCAATAGGAGGAAAGGCCCTTGGTCCTATGAAGGCTCAATGCCCCAGTGTAGGGGAATGTGAGGGCAGGGAGGTGGGAGTGGGTGGGTGGGGGTACACCCTCATAGAAATAGGAGGAGGGGGATGGAATAGGGGGTTTCTGGGGGGGGAATCAGGAAAGGGGATAACACTTGAAATGTAAATAAATAAAATACCCAATTAAAAAAAGAGATAACCCAGTTGCAATACAGAAAATTTGAAAAGAGATTTACCAGATTTTGAGAGATAAGTTCAATTAAGAACCCATGAAGCAAAATCCCAAGCAAAAACCATAAGAGGATTCCATGTTAGGACACAGATAGCAGCAATGATGGGAAGGCACAGAGTAATAGTAAACCCACTTCCCAGATTGAATAGATAGTGCCTAGGTATACATGATAAGAGAGCATGGATAGGAAATGACAGTTCCATGACCCCTATGTGATCAACAGAACACACAGGGTTGCTGATTACTAGGGCATGGAAAATGAGAAAAGCAACTACAAGGTCTAAGGAGAACTCTCCAGTACTCTGGGCTATGGTGAATTCAGTGTCAGGTATGAAACTGAAGGAGAATTTAAGTCAGTAGTTGAGAGTTACATAGACCCTAGCTGGAGCTTGGTGCTCGCATATCACTCAGAAGCATCATGCAGAAGACGCAAGGATAATACTTCCCTGGATTTCCTGGCAGAAAACAATTAAAATTGTAAGAAGGATAAAAAGGAGCTAGAGAGAAACGGGAAAGGGGTAAATGGAGAGAGCTGTGCCTGGGAAGGCAATGTAGTTTATGAAAGAGAGAAACTGGTGAGCAGTGCCTAACTCTTCTGGTATAGCAAAAGAGGGTATAGGCTGTAAAGAGGATGAAGAATTCTAAAAGCACATCACGGCAGACCTTTCACGGGACAATGTAAGTGGAGTGCTGGGCTTGGAAGTCAGATCAAACTGAGAGCTGAGAAGTGGCAGGGAAGAGAAAAGCTGTACGTAGGGCACACTGTTTGCAAACACTTCTCATGAACTAGATTACCTGTCAACCTGTTTATAATGACCTATTCTTTCCAAATCAATTTCTATCACCACATTGGTAAGGATACATTGGAACACTGGCAAAGCTCCAACTAAACCTCGGACTCCTGGGTCACCAATTTCCAGGATCATCTTACATTTGGGCAAATTAATTCTGTGGCCTTTCACAAAAGTAGTTGCAATGGTATTCTATGTCACCTTTTGTTTCTGGTGGCTTGTGGCACTGTCTCTAACGATTTCTCCCACCATCTTTCCTTTCTACTCCATCTAGGCTCTCAGACACATGACCTTTTTGCCAATCTCATTAAAGCTCGGGCTCATTTTCTCAAGTTCCCTATCAATCGAGGTAATTGCTTCCTCCACGAAACTCAGTCTTCCATTAACTAGCTCATTACCTTGAGTTAAAAGTTCAGAAACTTTTTCAAACTGAAATCACTGCAGTGCCCTGAAAAGCAACCACTTTTGAAGATGCCAGTACACCTGTAAGCTTTTTTTTTTTTAATTGCATTTGCTGACGTACAAATCCAATGTCTGCTAATCTAGTTCCTACTTGTACCCCCTTTTTGCACCTACTGCAAGGGCACATTTCCTATTTCCCAAGTCATAACAGTGTTTGGTGAGCATAGGTTTTTATTTAGGACAAAAATCAGTGAATGTGCTGGTAACAGCACTAACTGTGATGATGTGCTTTGGAAAAGGAAAAGCAACAGAGCCCCTAGAGTTCTTTTTCTAGAGAAGACCATTAGCTTAATAAACATTTCTACTCATTATCCATGCTAACTCATTTTGTCTCTTTTACAGGCTGATCTCACCGATTTTAAATGTCCTTAAAAGTTTTTGTTTCTTAAATGAAAAAGTTCAAGAACCATAAAGTTTTTGGGGAAAAAAAATTAAAGATGTAATAAAAGAAGCGATCTGAACCCATTAGGCTTAATGATTAACTTAAATTCTTTTTTGGTAACCCAGATAAACATTTTCTCTAATAGATTTTTTTTTTAAGGTTCAAGATGTATATAAACATCTAAAGAGAACTAAACCTGGACATGGTGGCATATGCTTGTAATCCCAGTACTCAGGCGCAAAGGCAGAAGAATTATTGCAAGTTCAAGACCAGTCTACTCTACATAGCAAGTTACAGGTTGACCAAGGGTGTTTAACAGTATCTTGTGTTGCCCAAAACAAAACAAAAGTAAATAAATGTATACATTAAATGAATAAGCAAACCCAAAATTTACAAATGTACAATCAACATCTCTGGATAAAGTAAATTTTTATTTTCTTATGATTGTATTTACACCTGAATATAAATAATTACAAGGTATATGACATTATCATTTTCTTTCACTCAATTTACTGCCTTAGTATGTTGTTCAAACGTTACAAGTCTTAAACTCAGATTGAGTCTAAGATGTAATTTTTTTCTTTTATGAGGTGTACTTGTTCTATATCTAGAAATACTAGTCACATTACAGTAAGCTCTCAAGATTCTCCTCCTAAGGTTTTGTAATTCTAGGTTTTATACTCAAACCTGTCCTTTGTTTTGAATACTTTCTCCCATGGCATGAGGTGTGAACATGAAGTACTTTTTTTAAATGCTTGTCTAATTAGCTTGGCTTAGCTTTTTAAAAATTAGACTACTCACCACTAAAATTGTTTTTCGCCTTTTGATGGGAAACCCAAGAATGAATGTGTGTGTGTGTGTGTGTGTGTGTGACATTCTTCCTGATCTCCCTCTCCTGTTCTTTTTTTTTTTTTTTACATTTTTGTCAATACCATATCCCTTTAACTAATGTGTTTGTATACTAAATATGCGCTACTTTATTCTGCTTTGTCAAAATTGTGTGGACCTTCTGTTTTGGCTTGTTTGTTGTTGTTTTGTTTGTATTTTCATTTGATCTTTTGACTACACTTGTCAATGTCTACAATAGCAACAAAACACTTGGTAGGTCTTTATTTTTCACTTATCTTTGTTTATTTTTGTAAATGGCACCACATATATGCAGTGCCCTTGGAGGCCAGTAGAGTGTTAGACCCTCTGAAATGAGAATTGCTGAGTTCTGACCTACCATGTGGGTGCTGTGAACCAAACTCAGGTCTTCTGCAAGAGTAACAAGTGCTCTTAACTCTTAACACACACGCACACACACATACACACACACACACA
>NC_034591.1:34615937-34622341 GCF_900095145.1 Mus pahari | reverse complement strand
AGAGAGAGAGAGAGAGAATAGGATTTCCCGAAGCTTTAGATAAGTTGTATAGAACTGAATTGTTAACATTTTGGATTCTGGGCCATAGTTAAATACATTTTTTATTGAATAAAATAAACTTACTGGGAGTTAGGCTTTGGAATGAAGAATTTTATGGAACCACTAGTAAACTGGAAATGTTGTGTATCTTGGCTTAGGAAAATTTAATTTGACTTTCTAAAACAGAATAAATTCTAATTATTTCACAAGAAAAAGATTTTTAGCAATAGCAGTCAAGTTTAAGAAAAGTATGGTGATTATTTGATATATGCATACTTATAGTTTCTGAGGTAGTCTGAGATTTTCAAACGTATTTTCTCGTAGGAAAAGGTAAAAATGATTCTATGACAACCATTAAACCCTAAAAGTAGAGCGATGTATGCTTAATAAAGGGAAACTTAAACCAGCTTTCCTGCATCCAGGAAATTTTAGTTTCCCAGACTTCTTAGAACATTTGTACCTACCCGTTTCCATTAACTAGCACAATATTTTTACTTCCAAAGCAATTACAGACAATGGTTACTTTTTAACCATGCATCTGTGCAGTGTCAGAATGATAACAAAGCACCCGATAAAGCAGCAGCAGGTGACAATCCACCTGGAGTTACAGGAAAGGCTCCTTTAAGCTCAGTTGATTTTCTACCACGGTACCTCTTCACTGGACCCCTCTGTACAAAAAAAAAAAAAATGAACTCATCCTATTTCACAATTTAAAAAGTCATTTATTTCAATGTGGTAAGCAGCTCTGCTTATCCAGAATCAAAGAGGCAGAGCTGGAGTGTCTCCCTAGCCCCTATCTTCAATGAGCATCTAAGTAAGACACAACAAGTGTTCTGGGAAGGCCTCGCTGCCTATTTATGTGGCTTACCGGTGAAATGTCAAGCAGCAAGAGATAGAACTTTATCACTGCTACCCAAAGGACCTACATGTTCACAGGCTTCCTTAACAGAACCAACAATCCCCTCATACTTCTGCTTTCTTTTATCCCATTCCTCCAAATGTATACTTCTTTCAAGAGTGTCTGATTAGAAGAGTGGCAGTTTCTTACTGTATTCCTTATGTTGGAAATTCCCCAAGAATAAAGGTGCCACCCAGAAGGAACTGAGTAGCCTGGACACATCTCTCAAAGAACTGCAAGGTCAATGTCAGTCACCAAATCATTGTAGAATGGGAGCTGTAAGAGAGCTTTCAAATTGCCAGTGTCTTTAAATTTAGCTCAAGACTCATTAGACAGACATAAAATTAATATAGTCTTTGCTACAGTGTTAAAAATAAAAATAAAAATTGAAAATTCACTGATGCCTTTCACTTAGCCAAGTGCAGAATTGTTTAGTAGAAAGGTTGTCTTCATTCCCTATGCATGAAGGTTGTGTGTATATATATAACTTGTTTCATGTGTATATATGACATAAGTGTGCTAAGTCCCAAAGTAAAATGCATTTATTTCCTGAATCATGATGGAAATAATAATGAACCTGTAAATTGAAATACAACTCAAATACAGACTCTATTATATTTAATAGAGGGAAAATAAGAAAGTCCTTACTTATGAGTAAGAGAAAGGGTCAAAAGACAATAAGTGAATATCTCACCAGCCCTTGGTGCTGTGTGTTCTTTGAACCTAGGGTATTTCCTTACAAATGGTCTACTGCTGAACTATAGACCCTTCTCTCTGTAACATGTCATCTTTTTAGTTTGAGATTGACTTTGGCTACATGTGTTAGGATGCACTAACACTCACTCTGTAGCTTAGGCAGATCTTGAATTTGTGATCATTCTACTTCAGCCTCTTGCATAGCTATGATTAGAGACCTGAACCACCAGGCCTAGCATCAATCTCTTAGGCTTATACCTCATTTTATGAGCATAAGCTATTGCTTTTTTCCGTTCAGATCTATTTCTATATTATCCCATTTGTGATTATTGAATATATTTAATTAATATGGCACAAAATATTATAAACCTAATATTTGCACTTAAAGTTAGGTAGTTATTAATAGCCATCACTTATTGTACTTAAAGTTAGTCTTAATACTGTTCTACATGTGAACTCTAGAGAAACAAGTAGTTTGAGTTATTTTGAAGATATATTAAGAACTGAAGAAGCAGGTCTGGAGAGATGGCTCAGTGGTTAAGAGCACTTACTGTTCTTCAAGAGGACCCATGTTCAGACTCTAGCAGCCAGGTTAGGTGGCTTGCAACTCCAGTTAAAGGAGTTTGAAGGCCTCTGGCATCTTTGGTACCTCACTTAGACATGCATGTACTATACATAGGAGGATGCACATATACATTCCCCAAATTAAAATAATAAAAACAAATTGTTTAGAATTGCAAAGAAGTACATGAATAAACTATAAACATAATATTTAGGGGAAATAATCATATTTTAATAAATAGGGCTTTAAAATTGTAGTCTGCCCTTCTGAATGGAAACATATCAGTAGAATATTTTCCTTGCCTGAGTATGTTTTCATTCTGTTTGTTTTTATCAACATATTAAGAAAAATATAATTTTTCTAAAGAAAGTTTCTACAGGTTGAAACAAAATACAGAAAACAAAAACAAAACAACCCCCACAATTTAGTTTTCCTATAATATGCCCAACTAACGGTGCTTCTACAATTTAAAATTAAACAAAACATTTATACTTATTCACATTTTTGCATGGATGGTTACATTTTTTTCAAATAATAGGCAGTTATTTCCAGAACAATATACATTTTATCTTTTAGTGTTGTGTAACAGACTCTTTATGGGGAGATACAACATACATGTGACTCACCCCAAATAGGAGAATGATGACAGACCAAAGTGTTGACACCGCCTATGATAGCTAGAGTCATTTGAGAGGTGGGAATCTCAATGAAGAAAATGGAACCATAAGGTGGTATGTAGTCAAGCCTTTAGAGCCTTTTCAATTAGTGCTTGATGGGGGAAGGACCCAGCTAAGGCAGGCTAAGAACTGATGAGGAGCAAGCCAGCCAGTCGCACTTCTCCACTGGCTTTTGGTTATGGTGTTTTATAGCAGCAAAAGGAACTATGACTTAAAGTCCAAGTTGGTGAACCAATGAGTTTTATTAGGGTTACTTACTTTATGTGGGTGAGGGCTACTACTAACAGGAGCAGGGATGACTAAGGGGTAACTGCATCTCCAAGGCCCACTTCAGAATGTGTAAAAGCTCACAAAAGCAGGAAATCTAGAATACATAACTGCCTGCAGACAGCTCAACAGATTGAAGACTAACCTTCCCAGGTAGCATAGTGTAATAACTAAAATTAACCAGTAAGCTCCACCTCCCCAAGGATTGGATAACCTCCTGGGATGCTGGGATTTGTAGTTCTTAAGAAAACATAACAAAGCCTCATGGGAAAGTGGCCTATGGGATTGTCTTTATAAACCTCTGCATACTGTCTCAGGACCACTTAAATGAAGTTCCAGAGAGTGGTCCTGACCAAAGTCTGTCATGGTCTGTATTTAATAAAACGTGTTCCTAAATTGGCTCAAAATGGTGGAACTTTTTTTTCTTGCAAATTGTAGGATTAGCAATAGTGAATCTCAGGATTAAAAAAAAAAAAAATAGCTGGCTTGAGTTTCTTTGTTTCTTCTAAGCAGCTCCACTGGTCTCTGCTTCTTTCAGGTAGGTGACTGGGCTTGTCTGAGACTAACTCTTTGCAGTTATTGCTATTTATATACTTTTGGGGACTTAGAGATCTAGTGAATCTGGTAATTTTCAGGGACTTCCTGAAGCCACTTTGAGTTATTTACTTTCTAAGAACTTCTCTATAGGAGAGCATGTCTATCCTTTTGGACATCCTGTCATTTCACCTTGGAAACACGCTGTCCTAAAATATCCCTTTGTTTTGCTTTTCTTTTATATCTTATGTCTTAACAAGTTTCCCTCCAAGAAAAACAAAAGGCTTTATCTTTAGACAAAACTGCCATATATCTTTGTCTTCACTTAACTGAATTTCCTAAAGTCATGAGCTGATTTTCTTTTCCCTGACTTGGAAAGTAATAAAAGCACTATCTAATGAGAAAGTTGACCAATCTTTTCTGCACTATTGATGCATAGTATTATATGAGTTATAACACAAATTTAAAATAAGGATTTTCTTATATAACATTAAAATATATTTTTAAAATCTGGCAATAAAGAAGGCCAAAATGAAGTGAACAGTACCATCAAAATGAATGAGAAATAGAATACAAATGTTTTGGGTCATTTAAAGATTTCCAATTTCCCACTCTGGTGAGCAACCCTGTACTTCACCTGGGCAACACAGTGGAGCTGGCCCTGATGACAGAGGCACAAGTGAGCCAGCCACAAGGGTGTGAGGCTGGGAGAGCTGACCCAGCCCCTGGAAGGCTGCAGCACTTGGGAGAGTGGGCCCTGCACCTTAATTAGGAAGCACTGTGGAGCTGGCTCTGGTGGCATGAAAGCAGGATTGCTGACCCTGCCCCCTGCCAACTGCAGCATTGAGTGAGCTAGATGGAGCAGTGCTGGAAGTGGGGAAGGTATAGGAGAGCTGGCAGGCTGATCAACTCAGCTGCCATCAGGGCCCAGATCCTGGCTTTGAGTTGACCCACTCAAAAATCTACCTCATCTATGAGTTTCTGGAACACATCGTCTGCTCAAGATGGCTTCCTAGACAGCTCTCTATAGATAGCTCTTGGCTCTGTAGCCTGCTCATGATAGCTTTCAGGTAAAGACAGCTAGCTCTCTCTTACTAGAAAAAAAAAAAATCTAAAAGCTCTCTGGATAGCTCATGGGTTTTTTTGACCAAAGTCAGAAAACCTGCTGTAAAAAAAATTCTTCTACTTTTCTAGAAAAAAATTCTAAAAGAGCTGTGTTCGCTCTTCAAGTACTTCTCTCTAGGTAGCAGCTAGAAAAAAAAAATTCTTTAAAAACGGTATGAAAAATTCTAAAAGGGTTGTACCCACCCTCCAAGAACTTTACGACCAACAGAAACCCTGTCAGAAAATATTATAAAATAGCTGTTTGCTTTCCAAGCTGTTCTCTCTGGGTCGCAGCTAGGAAAAAAAAAAAAAAATTCTAAAAAAGAACTTCCCTGGCTCTCTGCTAGTTCATCTCATGCAGACCAGAAGCCTAGTCTTCTATTTACAAATCAGTTCAATCATTTAACTCCTGCTTCCCTTTCGATTATCCCACAAATTAGCACTTTGTGAACTTAGCCCCTTGATTCTTAGAAGACAAAAAGTACATTTTTTTTTTTTTAAACATGGCAAAATAGTTCAGAGAACTGCCTGCCTTTGTAAGCACAAACGGTAAACTTAGCTGAGTGAGATCTTGCTCTGACATCACAGCTCGGCGAATCTCTTTATTTCCTTCCTTAATATCTCTCTGACCAGCTGGCTCATAGAGCAGCTGCCTTTGCTCTTCTAGGTGTGTGAAGCCCCTCTATAATTCATGTTGCATCCTTATATTTTTGCATAGTTAAAGAATCTTACACACACACACACACACACACACACACACACACACACGTTTAACTAAGGTTTTCAGAGTTCTTTCCCACGGCCCTAAGGTCCTGAAGGCACAGCACTTACCATTTGCTTTACAGACACACTCACCTCCTGGACTTGTCCCTTTCACATGACCATGCAATAGGGTATGCTTGTTCACAACGACACGGTACTACAAATGCTTTTCTCCATCAATCAGAATATTTATTTTAATTAGATGGAAAAACCTGTTATCATTCCTTTTCTAGCACAGCAGAAGTGCAGCTTGGCTCAGTGTTACCAGTTAGGCTGGAGAAAGGTAGTTGTAAAGGTCCTTCATAGTGTCACCTAAGGCCATTTGCCATGTTGTGTTAAGAACACTCAGTTTTGGTCTTTTCTAGTATATATAAGCCAAGGCTCAATCTGAATTCATGCAGATTTTAAATATAACTTAATATTCAATCTCCAGTTCTTGAGTTTCTTTTCAAGAAAGTCAGAAGTCAAAAAACAAATTCAAATTTTTTTCAATTTTATTGGAAAATGATTGCTTATTATAACTATGTTCCCCTTATATTAATATGTTACACAAAATATTATGATAAACAGAATAACTACTTAAGAAACAACAAGAAGTTTCCTCACACTTTTAAAATAGGAAGTTTTAAAATATTCCTATGAATAATCAGCAAATAATAGTACTTATATTTGGTAATGGTGGAGGAAAATAAATATCCATCTTCACTGCCAGAAGTGACATAAATTCCTAGCCCATGCTGAAAAGGTGTTTTGACAACAGGTATCAAAAGGTTAATAGGCATGACCTTTTGAATTAGAAATTTAATGTTCATGGAGTTTGTTTTATTATATAATATATATGTAAAATAGATATTATATATATATA
>NC_034591.1:34600064-34615722 GCF_900095145.1 Mus pahari | reverse complement strand
ATTTGTAATGGAGAAAAGTGGAGACAACATAAATGTGATGTGACTAGGGGTTAACTAATAAAATCGTAGATTAATCATAAAATAGATGACCACATAACCATTTGAGAAACATCCCATTTGAAATTAATGCATACATGCAAAGGAAAAAAATGTTTCATCTCACTGGCAAAACTCTAAGTAGTTGTGTCTTGTTTAATTCTTTCTCTATTTCTCAAATTCCCTCTAATGTTTTTAACCCTTTAAAACATGTATCTCAACCTTGTGGGTTTCAACTATTTGGGACCTAATAATCCTTTTACAGGGGTCACCTAAGACCACTGGAAACACAGATATTTATACTACAATTCATAACAGTAGCAAAATTATGAAGTAGCAATGAAAATAATTTTATGGTTGGAAGCCACCACAACACTAGGGACTAAGTTAAAAGGTCCCAACATTAGGAAGGTTAAGAACTACTGTTTTCAAAGGTCTTAAAAGTCCATCTGCAAGTAATATGAAACAAAGTTTGAAAAGAAAAAACTTAGAAACAAACAAACCCTGGACTGAAGAGATAGTTCAACAGAGATTCCAAATTGAGTTCTAGCTTTTACGATGACTCACAACTACATATACCTAACTCCAGCTTTTTCCCCCAGAGGACATAGCATTCACACAAACACATGTCTACATAAGTAAAAACAAAACAAAACAAAACAAAACAAAAACCAAAAATTGAGTAAAAATACACTTAACTTATTTTCCTAGATGGAAGTGGGAAAAGTTCATATTAAAAAAATAAACACCTAATATTCACTACAAATGACATATGTACCTAACTTTACTATGATTTATGATGTAGCTTTCAAATATTTTCAACATTATTTGCTTTTAATATGTGGAAAAAGAAAAAAAAAAAAAAAAGAATCCAAGATCTCTTTTCTCCCCATGTAAGACCACAGTGCCTGCTGGTTCCTTGCTATTTCTTGTAACTTCTCTTCATGATTGCAATTCTTCTGATGTTTGTTTATTTCTGTCTGTGTCTAATCTACTTCTTCACTGTGATGTTTCTGCTCCTGTGGTCTGGAAAGCATGTATAATGTTTTGTTGGTTAGAATCATCTTAACCAGGAAACATGCAACCAGTAACATGAAATAGTTACTGTATAAGCACTACATAACCACTCCACTCCATGCTTGAGGGGAAGGTTTGTAAGGTAGATATAAAGAAGAGAACCTGAATTATTTTCAGGCAGAGGCATCTGAAAGAATCCAGAGCAGAGAGAAAGGACAGCAAACTATACCTGACAAAGAGAAAAACAGAAACAGAGTAGAGAGTAAGAGAAGAAAGGGGTTGAGGGGTGAAAGGAAGACCAAGAGAGAACCAAGAGAAGGCAGAAGAGAGGACCAAGAGCACACATAGCTGAAATAGCAAGAGTTAGGAGATGTTGGAAGAAAGCAAGCTACCAAGCTGGAGGAAGCCGTGGACACTAAACTGTGTAACAGACATTTGTGGTGTGAGAGAGCCGGGAGGCTAGCATGCACTTCGCTATGCTGATGGGTACCCCAGATAACAAATTATCCCTTCTGCGAATGGTAAAAGAAATGGCTCCACTTTGCAGAAAGGAATCAGTTTCAACAATTCCTGAGGAATGTGGCTTTTTTGTCTAACCACCAGAATTTGTTGAAAGAGAGTTTCTTTTGGACCTAACAGTAACATAAAGAGAATGTTACTAATATTACCAAGTCACTGATCCAAAAGTTTAAATGCAACAATGTCTATACAATGTAACGTAACCAATAGCTATAACATGGAGGTAGTGCACAATCAGATACAATTCATTCCCAGCTCTGCCTGATGCATTACCAGCAGCTTAGGTAGGTACCAGTACAGAGCGAATGCAGTCTCTTTGGAGAACAGGCTTCCATCTTTCTTAAACAAGTGGGAAATCATAGCCCCTTAATAGTTTTGCACACAAATGAAAGGAGTTGGAAAAGGGGAGCCATTTACTGAATTCTGCATGGACTAGTGGACTAACTGTCCAAAATAATATGAGAGACCACCTGAGCAGACTTTTCTGTGGGTTCTGAAATGACCTACAATCAACGCAGATTTTCCAGTAACCCATTCTTATGGTCATTACAGAAGTTCTACAGGAAGACAATATGGCCTTTCGGTGATTATAACTTGTCCCACATCTCCTATTATTATTATTTTTTAGTAGCTTTCTTTCCAATTCTTTGTCTTTCGTGTAGCAGCAGTATGCCAGGCATTAACCTGGGTGAGCTAAGAGAATTATGTCAGGGTTTGGTAGTTTGACCTCTCCTTGACCCCAATGAAGGCTTGCAAGCTTGGACTCCTTGAAATGTAAAACCCTGTGCAGCAGCCAAGTCTTCAAAGGGTATTTAGTTGAAGGGAATCTGCAGGGGTGCAACAGGGTGCAGCGGGAACTCAGGTGGACGACCGCGTCCTGCGGCAGCATCCCATCCAAACTCCCAGCGACCTGGGGAGTTGGGAGACGTGCCAAAGCTGGACCATACAATGAAGCTCAAACTAGGCAAATAACTCTGGGGCGCAAGCGCACCCCAGACCACAGGCCTCCTCCCTCCCCTAGGCAGCCCCGGCTCCTCCGCACAGCATCCGGGGCGTGGCCTGGCGAGGAGCCCAGTGCTTTCTCCGCCTCCTTCAGCTGCTCCTTCCCAAACAACCCGACGCTCCGCCGCTGCCCTCTGCCCATTGGTCCGCGTCCCTTTCCATTTCCACCCAGCCCTCCGCAGTTCACCAATCACCTTGCGGTCTTGGGGAAGACACCGCCCCCGAGGCCTTAGCTGTGGCTCCTCGGCCTCCTCCGGCTGCTGCCTCTGCTGCTGCCTCCTCCTTCCCCACCTCCTCCGTCCGGGGAGAGACCGCGGGGCCCGAGGGGCGGCGGCGGCGGCGGCAGCGGCGGCGGCAGCGGCGGAGGCAGCGCTATGGAGCCGGGGCCCGGTGGCCGAGGCGCAGCGCGCGGACAGCGGCCCCCGAGCGCCGCGCAGCCCCGGGAGCAGGAGCGGAAGCTGGAGCAGGAGAAGCTGTCCGGGGTGGTGAAGAGCGTCCACCGGCGGCTCCGCAAGAAGTACCGCGAAGGTAAACAGGCAGCGGGGGAGGGGAGGCGCGTCCCCCGGCTGGGTCAGCTCTTTTCCAGCCCCACAGGCCACCATTGACCCACACGGGGGCCGCACGTCTGCCCAGGCCGCGATCGGCCGCCGGCCTCCTGCCGTCGACTCCCCGGAGCCCTAATGGGCAGTCGCCACCCTCCTAGGCCCTGTCCCCAGCGGTGGGCTGGGACCACTGTCACCGAGCCGACGCTCGGAGGGAGGGAGGGGCTTTCAGGTAAGACCCGAAGCGGGGTGGGGGTGGGGGTGACTCCGCCGGGAGACCCGCAGGAGCGAAGCTGCCCCCTCGCTCTTCTGCGCTGGACCAGCCTGTTGTTCAGCCCGCTTGGCAACAGCCCCTCTTCCTCTTGGCTCCCTGGCAAGGCCGTGCCGAGGCCTCCCCTGCCTGGGCATCGAGGGCTGCGAAGTCAGCAGGCCCGGCGGAGGATCTCAAGGTGCTCCGCCCGCCGGGTTTCACTGGGGAGAGGGTGGCAGGTAGCTCCCCTCCACCACCACCGCACGCAGCTCCATCTTCAAGTTTGAGGAGGCAATCCGGGAAGAGATCTGGGGCAGGTTCTTAGGAGACTGACTGTGCAGGGTTGAAGAGTCTCTAAGCCCAGAGACGCTGAGAGATGCGGATGCCATCGAAGCTGGCCAGAGGTGCAGCCCCTTCTTCCATGGGGGCAGCTTTCCGTCTGGCGCATGTGCGGGAACAGTGTCTAGAGTTGGATTTTATGAGTTATCCTGGCGTTTTGTAAATGGGGGCTCTCAAACAAAGCAACTTTCTAAGATTCGGAAGGTGAAACTTTGCATGATTCTTCATATGTTCAGAAAAAGATTCTCATAAAGTGCTCAAATGGGCTACATTCAGCAGATTTTTCTTTAGCTTAATTGCGAAATGAAAACTCAGCAGCATTCTACTGTCAGTCTTTTAACTAGTTAATAATTTAGGTTAAAAGAGAAATTATGACAGTGAAGGAACAAAGACTTGTGAGATCATGTCACTTTTCAGTTACGCACACTTTTCAATTACTCTGAAAGTTCAGTCAAGTCTATCTTCCTTTGAGTGTCGTTGATGCATTTTATTCTTAACTCTATTCAAAGTTCTTTCCATGACAACTTAGCCCTGGCTTTTAATAGAGGCCATTTGATATCCCCAAAGATGGCTAATAGCTATTGTTTGATAGGTACTAATAGAAGAACCTTGGCAAGCATATTAAGGTATTGAATTTTTTTTATTGAAAATACTTTAATTCCCAACCGCAATTCAATAAAATGAGTGGTTGCCATAGCAACAGTTGCATCATTCTTGATAGTCACAAAATGCACTTACATAATGGCATTCTCTTGGTTTTTATGTTGTTTGAAGAAATGAAGAAGTAAGTGGACCCACTTTTCTTCAATTTATCATTCCATTTAGTACAAATTTACTTCACATCTTTTAAAAGAAAATGACTAGTATGTAATTATGTTTCTATTCTTAACCTTTCTGTAATAATTTCATTGTTATTCATTATTCATTTATTCATAAACGAATAGGTTCCACTTAACACACTGCTAATGTGTCATTATCTCTTGAAGCTGCTGTTTATGCATGCTTCGTCTCACATGTTTAAACATGTCCTTAAGCCCAAATTCTAACTAGGGGAACACTTGGCTCATAATGAGGATTGATACTTAGAAATTACCAGAATGGAAAGCAGTTCAGTAGTTCAGAAACAAATGATCTGATGTGACTTGGGCAGGCGGAGATGTCCTGATAGTCTAAGCATTTGAATGAAGCAATTCTTTTGACATTTTAATGCCCTGAATTCCATCAATGATTTAGATGTTTTATTTTGAAGGCATAGTATTGTACCGATGGTCTTCAGTCATAAATGCATTCTATAAGTTCATAACAGTTTTCTTACTAGGTAATGCAGTAACTCACTTAAAATCTTGGAATGTAAGACTATAAGAAGCCATAATTTTCACTAATGGTTCTCAAACATGGCTGATCTTAAATTCTCTGCATTTTTATCTCAGATCTACGGTCTTCTGTATCTTCACTGGGAACAGGAAATGTATTAGCCAGATTTAGTGCATATTCCAAAGTTAATGTAATGATAGTTTAGTGGACCCAGTCCTAAAAAGACCAAAGTAACTTTCATGAAGCTGAAGTACTTGATCATTAGTGCATACTATTTTATGGGAAATAGAGTGTCCATCTCATCTCTCATCCTAATATTGTTGACATAAATGTTAGAATATAAAAGAAAGTGAAGATAAGGAAGAAACACTAAAAGTTGAGTAAGGAAAAGGATATAAATTGTATGGGCTGTCTATGGGAGTGGAACAATAGGATGTATAGTTTTTTCAGGTATGTACTCGTAATGAATAGACTGGGGTAGAATGAAAAGGGAAACAGCAATTACTGAAAAGTAAAAATACAAGTAAAGTAAAGGTAAAGAATATAGGGTAGAGTAAAGTCTTCCCTGTCTACGTCTCTGACAGTGGATTGGAAATGCAATAGAAAGAAAAATGAAAACGGGACCTTCCTGCTGTGGTGGGCTTTTTCCTCCACTGCTCTGATCTGTCCAACTGTAAGTGTCACCAGTAATGAGCAGGCTTGGTTGGGGAAAGGGAACTGTGTTACAGAGGTGAGTAGGTGTATTTAGTGCACCTACTAAAAACACTGCTTTTTTCACACTGCTCCATTTTACTGCCTGCCCTCTATCACCACTCCAGGTCTTAGGCCAATTTGTATTAGTGAATCGAGAATCAGCAAAAGTGGTCAGTGTTTGAGATAGTACTGTCGATCTGAATAAGTTACTAAAAGGAAATGTGAGGACAGTTCCTAGAATTGGTGATTGATCCATTGTAGATAAGAGACTTACAGATTGAGTTTAGATGAAAGTATGCTTGCCCTAACAGGTGTTTAATATCTTTGCTATACAGAATTTTGAAATTAGACTTCTACAGCAACTTAAACTATTTTAATTTGATTGGAAGGTGTATAGACAGTTTATTTCTAAGAAGTAGCTAGCTTAATTTTGCTTTCCAAACAAGGACTTTGTTGATTAGTCCGACTACTTGATCAGAGTATCTAAGAACTAAACTGGAGCCATGTAGATTTTCAGTTTTCTTTTTCCTTTTCCTTTCTTTGTAGTTTTGGGGAGTGTGTGTGTGTGTGTGTGTGTGTGAGATATGTTTGTGACTGTACAGGTGCATATATGTACATATACCTGTGATGGCTAGAGGTCAGTATCAGTATCTTCATCAGTTGTTTCTGTTTTATTTTTTGAGACAGAGGTTTCTCTCTGAACCCAGAGCTCACTAATTAGGCTAGGCAGGCTGGCCTGAGCTTGGTGGGATCATCGTTGGATGATTCTGTGCCTGGTCTTTTATATGGTGTTAGGCATCGGAGCACAGGTCCTCTAGCACAGGTCCTCTAGCTTGTGATGGAGCAGTCTCTCCAGCTCTCACATCATTTGTAGCAAATACTTGCGATGAGAAAATTGTGGGGGGAATGGTAACTTTAAATTAGAGATAATTTAAAGCCAAAACCAAAACAGCCTTAAAATTAGTAGAATTAACTTATAATGTTGATATTTTGCATGAAGTACAATATTTGAATTGTTTTAAAAATTAGGATCATGAACCATTTTAACTTAAACTTTTCTTTCAGTATTTTCTCCACAGCTGTGTTAATAAATTGACCTCCAATACAATTTGAACCTGTTCTTTTTGTTTACTTTATTTTCAAGTGAGTTTTCATAGTTTTCTTTTCATGTTTTCTCCTAATTAATACTCATGATACATACTCAGAAAAGTGTGTATGTATGCACACATGCATATGAGAATCTTTGTTCGCTAAAATATGTAGACTCTCCATCAAAAGTCTAGTTAACTTAGCCCTAGAAATTTTTTGCAGGGAGGAAATGAAAGGATAATTTGATTTAACATCAGTAACACTATATAATGGTTATCACTAGCAGGAGCACAGATGCTGTTGATTGAGTGAAGAGCACACAGTAGCTGTACAGTGCATGTTACCTATTTGATTTTATCATTGTGTGTCTGTTGTACCTCTGCAAGGAAGGGGAATATAGTTCAAAAGATAAATACCAAAGTATAAATGTAAGTTCTTTGGCATTTAACAGGCGAAAAGCAAAAAAATCAAACAAAAACCCAAATGTTGTGGTTTTGGCCTTTGGTCCATTTTAAGTGTTATCTTTGGATAACACTGTAGGATATAACTGTCTATGACACTCCAAAACTCAAAACTCCATAAGTTTACAGTAGACAAAATGTCAACACTGAAGTGGAAGCACAATAGTTTATAATAGGAAGTAGTCTAGTGGGTAGTGGAGGTGAGTTAGGTGGCTCTGGACGCTCATCTGATTTAGAGTTGATAAAGACATAATAAATAGTCATGATGGTGAAACAACAACAGAAAAGGATATTTTGAAGGGTAGAATAAGAAGTTTTCATAAAACAAAAGAGGAAAAGACAATGATAATTTAAGATTCTTTGACTGGGAAAGTGTAGGCAGCCATTAAGCCTCCAGCTTAGAAATGCATTATATATGGTTTAGTCAGAGTGTTGCGAGGACACAGCAGACAGGCAGATTGGAGTAGAGTAGGGATAGGGACAGTGCTTGAGTATGGATGTGTTCGTTGGAAGTAGAAGATTGGAAGCCCTCTTTATGGAGGACAATATAGAACACAGCAAACACACTGCCAAGAGGACTGACTATGATGTGCTCAGTGGTGCCAAGCCAGCAGTAGGTGAGGGTGAAAGGAGAGTGTGAAGCTGGCCCAGAACACAGGGAGCAGCCCCAGAAGTTGAGTTTCCTCAGTGCTAGGCTGTAACCCTGCACAACCATTTATTTATGCTTTATTTACAATAAAAGTACTCAAAGTGACAACCTAAACTCTTCAAGAAAAGAGACAATTAGGATTATTACATTCTTTAAGAAACTGGTTGTGATTCTCAACATTGCCCTAAGTGCAGTGTTTTTGCGTATATCCTCTTTGTAGCTTCCTGTATCTAATGTGATGCTTCTTCCCTTTTTTTCTTTTTAAAGAATTATTTATTCATTTTATGTAAGTAAGTATACTGTAGCTGTCTTCAGACACACCAGAAGAGGGCGTCAGGTCCCATTACAGATGGTTGTGAGCCACCATGTGGTTGCTGGGAATTGAATTCAGAACCCCTGGAAGAGCAGTCAGTGTTCTTACCCGCTGAGCTTCTCCCCAGCCCTAATGCCATGTTTCTTGTGCATTAGTGATCATCACTATTGTGCTCTTTAAAATGCTGATTCTTAGGCCCCCAGAAAGCAATTCCATACGTTGGATATTAGAACCTGTTTAACTGTTTCTTGTCTGTTTCTGATGCAAGCAACTGTTTTACCACTTTGTGGGGTGGGACACTGAACTAAGATTATTTTGTTATAAAACTAGACAGTTTGATGTACAAGAATGAACCCATGTCAGGAACTCTGATTGTGTTTTAAACTCAATTCTTGTCTACCGGTGCAATGCTTCATTTCTAGGATGAATCATAGTATGTAGGAGGGAAGTGACAGCTGACAAAGCTAAGTGAATTAGTGATGTTTCTACCCTTAGTATGTTGGCTACATCACTATGTAAAGAGTTATTTACTTTTGCAGACAATATTTATAACAGACTTTATATTTCCCCTTTAATAGATTTAGTGCATAAATAATTTCAAATATTAGCTTGTCTCTTTCTTACTTTTTAAAAGCCCTTTGGTTGCTTCTTGGTATTTCTGGGGTAAAAATAATCACACCTATATTAATATATCAATACAGGTAAATGTTCCACACAGCCTTTGTCACATTCATCTCTTATAGCATTTATATTAATTTAGAACAACCCATTGTTTGAAAATACCTTTTCTGTCATAGAATAAAAACTGTTTATCACTTATAACAAAATAACTTAAAATCATACTGTGCTCTTGAAAGAATAATCTCACATTAAAGACTTTAATCACTGACAATGGCATTAAGAAATTCCTGTTTTATTATAAGTCATCGTTGGAGCTCCCATTTTTATTATGGTATGAAATGAATTTTATTCTTCCTCTTACTTGTTATTCCGCTCTGCTTACTCATTGATTCCTTTAAATGACTCAGTCCAATTTTTTTTTTACCCGAGACTGGGTTTCTCGGCCAGTGAATCAATTTCCAGATTTGAGCCAGTTTGCAGATCCAGAACCCCTTGAATGAAGGGGTGGCCAGGTTCCCCTGAGGAAGGATCTTGATAAGACACCTTAAAGTTTAGCTGTTACCCTTTCTCCAGTTCTTCAACTTTATTCATGTCCATCTCAGGAGCAGCTTAGAATAAATTAACCCATAGGAACAACAACAATATCAACCAACCAGACCTCCCAGAGCTCCCAGGGACTAAACCATCAACCAAAGAGTACACATGGGGGGAACCCATGGCTCCAGCTGCATATGTAGTGGAGGATGGCCTTATCTGGCATCAATGGGAGGAGAGGCCCTTGGTCCTGTGAATGTTTGATGCCCTAGCTTAGGTCAGGTGAGGCAGGGGTGTGTAGGTGGGTGGGGGAGCACCCTCATAGAAGCAAAGGGAGGGGATAGGGGGTTTGTAGAGGGGAAACAGGGAAGGGGGATAACATTTGAAATGTAAACAAATAAAATAACCAATAAAAAAAAGAATACATTGTTACTCTTATACCTGTAAAAATTTATCTGAGCATTGCTGGTTCCTACTTGTGTAGTAATTCCCGACTTATACAGGCTAACTTCTGGAAAGCTTTTCATAAGTCTTCTTATTTGCAAGTTTGATAGTACACCAACCAATTGATTTTTGTATTCATATACATGTACATAACATAAATTATTTTTCACAAACGAGAAACAAGTAACGAGGTCCTGACTTTCTTACACTGTCTCCCTTATAGGACGTAGTCAAAGACTTTTATAATTTGGATGAAGTTTATTTCTTTCTTTTTTAAAAATAAAAGATTATTTATTTATTTCAGGTGCATCAGTATACTGTAGTTGTCTTTAGACACACCAGAAGAGGGCATCAGATCCCATTACAGATGGTTGTGAGCCACCATGTGGTTGCTGGGAATCGAACTCAAGACCTCTGGAAGGGCAGACAGCATTCTAAACTTCTGAGCCATCTCTCCAGCCCCCTGAATGAAGTTTCTTAATCATAAATGTTTCTTACAAAAGCTGCTTCATAAAGATACAGTAGAGTAAAATTGTACCTGTAGATATTAGGGTTAATTCGTGTATCATTTTGTTCCTTAAGTTTAACTAAACTCCACCTTTCCCCACGCTTCATGATGTTCTATATTGTTTCAGTAGTTTGGCTCTACAACCTTCCTATGATAGGCTCCTGGTTTTGAGCTGTGAATATACAGTGGATTTATTTGTAAAGTGTTAGGGTAAATGTCCAGTTCATACTCTAGATTCATTAAATGAAATGTGCATTGAGAATTGGCCAACAGAGATGAGAACAGCTACCAAAAAAGTAACAGATAATGCAGTTACAGAGATGAAATGACAGCTCCTGACTGACAAAGCCCTATTTGTTTGTGGTCAGCATAGTCCCTGGAGTTTGTCTGGCACAAGCTTTTTTTCATGTTCATGAGTGTTCCTAACTGAAAACTCATCAAATAATGAAGTGTAATATGGCGATTGGAATATAATTTTTACCCATTAAGTCATCGGTTTCATTTCTTCATGTTCTAAGCAATAGCATTTAAAAGTCTCTGAACTTGACTTTGGAAATGTGATCTTCTAGAAATAATGCACCTATGGCCATACCTGGCAGTATGCCTAAGTCACAGTCACTCTGAATTCCTAAAAGGTGAAGATTTTTGTAAGTATTAGGTTCCTCAAGTGTTTGTTTTTTGAGAATTTGGCCTGGACGTTAAGGAACTATATTCCTAAGCATTTGTTATGTTCATTGTACATCAGTTTTAAGTTTAAATTTACTGAAGTGTATGTAGTTTATACACAGTAGGCTCCTTCCATTTAATATACAAAAAACCTCCATGAATGTTAAAAGTTGTATGTACTTATAAAATCACTGTCATAAAATGAAAAACATTTACATTACTCCCAGAATTTCCTTTTCTCTCTCTCTCTACTCACTGCTCCATTTAGGTTCTGTAGTTATCTTTCGGAGTTTTATGTACTTAGGATAATAGAGGATCATTTAAAAATCAGTAATATATTATCAATTACAGGCTAAGCTGCCAAGAGTTATTTTTTGATATGTAAATGAGAAATAAGCCCCCTGATACGTTATATAATCCCAACTTGTCAGCAGCACTAAATGCATACATATGAGCAGCACTAAACAGATTCAACAGTGTGTGTATGTGTGTGTGTATCTCACAGACATTTATTTATTATATATAAAATAATTAAAGAAGAGGTCTTGGTAAGAAATTGATTATATAAGTTTTAGGTATATACCTTGCTATTTTGATGAAAATATACCTTATATAATGATTCCTCAGTCCATGTGACATCTACCACGTAATAGTAATTCGGTTGTGTATGACCATAAAAAAATTTACTTTACTAATGTATACATTCTAAATAGTTACCGTACTGTACATTAACTCTCAAAAGCTTATTCTTTCATAACTGAGTTTTTACCATTTGATCAATGTCTGTATCTTCATCTTTTACTCCTTCTTCCTGAAACCTCTGATGAGCATACACTACTTTGTATTTCTTTAAGCCCCCTGTCTCACTCAGATTCCACATATAAATGATCTGTGATATATATGTATGTGTGTGTATGTGTGTGTGTGTGTGTGTGTGTCTTTCTGTGATTGTCTATTTCATGTAGTGTAATGACCTAGTGTTTCTGTGATTGTGTATTTCATGTAGCAGGATTTCCCTTTTTAAGTTGAATAATGCTTCATTATATTTGTATGTCCCATAATTCTTTAGTGTGTTACCCACTGATAAACACGTAGGGTTTTTTCTGTATCTTGTGATTAACATCACAGTGATCATGAGATTACAAAATCTCTTTTACATATGGGTTTTGTTTCTCATATATACAGAGAGGGAGAGAGGAAGGGGGTGGATGCTTTGGGATGTTTCGAAGAAACTTCATGGCTGAACTGTACTCTCAGCACAGAGTACACAGGCTCCCTTTTCTCCACATGTAGTAGTTGCTTCTTTTTTATGTTAGCCATTACATTGTAGTTTTAATTAGCATTTATTTAATTACTAGTGATGATGACCATTGTTGCACGTGCCTGATAATCCTTTTCTAGTTAGGAAAAAAATGCAGTTCACCCACTTTTTAAAAGATTGGTATAATTTTGGTATGTTATGAGTCTATATATTTTATATTAATTCCTTACCATTTGTGATTTATAAATATAGTCATAAATTTGTCATAGTTTTACTCATTAAATTTCAGATTTTTGCTTTATGTCTATACTTTTTAAGAATGAAAATGAAGATAGTTATTGAGAAGATTATAATTTCTGATTAGATGATTTCAGAAAGCAATAATGCAGATTCACTTTCCTCACCTATAAGAACTTATAATTTATTGGTTTTACTCAGAGTATTTTCTTAAGTGTAAAGATTTTCTTAAAAATACTTGTGAACAACTACCAAAAACTCAGTAGTTGGGACTCCTATTCCACCTGCAGTACGTTTATTTTGTTTGTTTGTTTGTTTTTGTTTTTTGAGACAGGGTTTCCCTGTATAGCCCTGACTGTCCTGGAACTCACTTTGTAGACCAGGCTGGCCTCAAACTCAGGAATCCGCCTGCCTCTGCCTCCCAAGTGCTGGGATTAAAGGTGTGCGCCACCATGCCCTGCTCAAGACAAAAACGTTTTAATCATCTTGAGAATGTTAAGATGCACATAAAAGGCTTGGATTCAGCATTCTAGCCCTGTTAAAAGTTTGTTTAGAACTGTGTCAGTTTTGAAACACTCAGACTAGTTGATTCCCTGTTGATGATGGCCTGTAGACTGAATTCTAGTTGAGCAGCTGGTTGTTTGTAATTTTATAACTGATGTTTACTGGTTTGTAATATAGAAAACACTTAAATATTTTGCCTCTCTCAACTGGGCACCACAGTGAATTTCTGGAACTTATGTAATTTATAAATCAAACTTATTGTTTCTTCTTCCCTTTATGCTTTTGGGGTGGGGACCACAACTGTTTTTAATAGGTAACATTTGGGGGTAAATGACAAGCACTCACAGCAGGCAGATGCATGGTTATTGGGTGATCATTATGAGATAATCAAATGAAAGGCAGATAAACCCTCTCAAAAATATGATTTCATATATATGTTTCAAAGAAAATAAATGTACTATGTCAGATAGTGGGAGAACAGTTAATTTGTAAAAGAAAGATAGTATCAAGTACATAGTGCACTGTAGCTTAGAACATCAGAGAATTAGTTCATGAGAGAATTGTCAGGGTAAAAGTGGACAATTCAATAACTTATTTAACTGTAGTTGATTTTTTACAAAGACAGTTGCAAGGTAATAGCAAATTAATACTAAAATAATTAAAAATACAGCAGTGTTTTAACATTAGATATACTCTTCTTTTTTAGTTGTCATTATTTTTGAAAATAGGCCGTCAGGCTTTTCTGTTCTTTAGTTGAAACAAATGTTTTGCATGTAAAGATGAGTATACTCGAAAACTGTTATTATCTTGCTGTAGGACACATATTCAGAATAATTGGCTCATCGATTTTTGTATTGAACTTAATTTGGAATGTTGTCATTACTCATGTTTAAAACTGTAAATTAGGGTTTATTTTTTGTTGTTTCTTAATGGGTATTTAGAAATTATAAAGAAAATACAAAAGTAGAAGTAGAAGACATGGTATTGTGAACTTTGTTCTAGAATTTTGGAGTATAAATCATATGATTATTTCAAGTTGATTTTAAAACTGTAGCTAAACAAGTTATTATTTATTTCTCCAAGTTTATTCTTTTTGTTTAATCATGAACTGTATGTGTATATATATGTGTGTGTGCAATGATGCTTTCTAAAAGTAATTTTTTATTTACTTGTATTTGGAAAGGTAGTTGTATATTTGTTGGATATGTTATGCTTTGACTCTCTCTAAAGCACAAGTTTTCCTAGAATGCCTTTAAGAAATGAATTTAAAAAGGGAGTTATTAGGGGTGTGGCTTGATGGTACAGGGCTGGTCTAATTATACAGAGTCCTAGGCTTACTCTCAGAATCTACATTAAATTGAGCATGTTGTCACATTCTCATAATCCTAACACTGATATTAGAGGCAGGAAGATGAGAAATTCAGTTCATGCAAATTCCAAGAGAGTCTCAGATACATGAGAGAGCATTTCAGTCCTCATCAGAGAAGCTTCTTTCTGCAGTGCATGGTGATTAATAAAGAGACCTACAACTGATCAGTGTGCAAAGAATGAGAGACTCTGGAGTCCAGGAAGATCCAAGACCAGAGGTAGTGGATATCTGCAGTGAAACAGTTTCCACAGACACAACACAATGCTGTCACAGACATGTATTCACTGTAGCTTGGATTGTATGCACGAGACCTGCACAATACAAGCCAACTCCTGTTCCAGCATGGATGGAGCTATTGACATCAGTGGCTGCAGAGGGAGGGAGAATCCAGTTTCTTACGGGATGCCTGAGAGGCTGCCCATGTTCCTGTAGATGATCCTATATCAATGAACACACATCCTAAGTAGGCATGAAGTTGAGAGAGGAAAGTAGAGGAGGTGGGAGTGAGTGGGATATAAAGTGAGTAAGTTTAATAAATAAATAAATAAATAATAAAATAAAAATATATTAGGTTCAAGTCTGATTTGTTACAGCCTCACTAGCATTTTATTTGTTTCTTTTGTACTCTGTTTTACTTCCTGTTTAACTTTACTATTTCATGTAGCATCTAACATTTCCCCCACCCCAGGACTGGAGATGGCTCAGTAATTAAGAGAAGTTGCTGCTCTTCAGAGAATCCACACTTGGCTCTTGGCTCTTATGTAAGGTGTCTCACAACTGCCTATAAATTCCAGTTCATTTGATCTAACACCTCCTTCTTTTGGCCTTGACAGCCACCTGCATACACACACACACACACACACACACACACACACACAAGAAAACATTTTTTCAAAGAAATCATTTTCAGTAAATATGATATAAGAATAAAAAAATAAAATTTCATTGTTTATTCTCATTTATAGAGTTAACTTTACTATGCTGATCAATCACATATTAGCTTTCAGTCTCAGCACACATTGAGACTGTAAACCTGACTGCTAATGAAAATATTACAATATTAAGTTGTTTGTAATTGATGTCAATCAAATACAAATTCAAATGAATCCTTTAAAATGTTAGATAAGTAGATAATGAACCTCAAAACTACAGGAAAAGGACTATTTAAAGACAGTTTTGTTTAATGTGAAGTATATAGAAACCTTTTTTTTTCTCAATTTTTTTATTATTATTATTTTCTTTATTTACATTTCAAATGCTATCCCGAAGGTTCCCTATACCCCCCCCCCC
>NC_034591.1:34592219-34599996 GCF_900095145.1 Mus pahari | reverse complement strand
TACCTCACTAAGGATGATATCCTCCAAATACATCCATTTGCCCAAGAATTTCATAAATTCATTGTTTTTAATGGCTGAGTAGTACTCCATTGTGTAAATAGGACTCTCTTCTAAATAAAATACAAGTATCCAAGTCTTTAAGTTTTATCTACCATGTACAATGTAAATCAAGTCTTACAGGAATGAAATCCATTTTCAGCACAAAGAAGTTCTTTGAAATACATTTGATAGTGGATTGTTATTCAGATGACTCACATTTACAAACACATGTAATTCACTGAAGTATTTCTGTATAATGTATGTGTTATATTGGCTAGTGAAACAACTTCAAAGAGCCTTTAAAGGTTAAGGTCTAGAACTCAAATAATAAGCACTTTCAAAACTACGCTATACTGTATTTAATCAGTTAGTATCATGTCTAATAAGGAAATTCAAGAAGAGTGATGCTGTGAGTGTTCAGGATGTATAAAGGTGTGCAAACCAGAGTGCTGAGTGAAGACCTCTTGGTTTATAGACTTAAACCACTGTAGCTGACAGATGTCTCTAAGAAAGAAATTGTTCAGAATTCAGAAAGATTTTGTATGCTTTTTAAGGACACAAATAATACTAACTTGATATGTAACAAATTAAGAGCCCAGTCCCTTCACAAATATTAATGACTATTGAAAATACTAATCTATTAAGGGCATAACACTCTGGTACTCTTAGTTTTCATTTACTTTGAAATTAAAATCAGTCTTAAGTCTGTAATTTATTGATACCATAGTCATTTTAACTGAACAATGTGTATATGAATATGTTTATACTCTTACTTGTTTTTATGGAGATAGTCAAAATTGGAGCGATATTAAATAGGTTTTCAATTCAGTATCTACTAGTCTGTGGAACAAAAATATCCAGTAAATAAAATTATTTGACTGTTTTTCAAATTTGAATAAATGTGTTGATTTTTAAATTTAAGCTATTTTCATTTATTTTCTGTTACAGTATAAAGACTTAATCTTGCTTTGAAAAGGAGTTTTAAATATAATTAACTGCACAGATAGCTATTTCTTGTACACATATATTTTGTTACTTCATAAGTACCTAGATTTATATATTGTGTAATAGAACTCAATTTCTTTGTTTAAAGATGATGAACCAAGGTACTCAGATAATTTTAATTCTTTACCCTGTTATGGAATGAACTTCATTTGGCCAAATAAGTCTTCAGTCATTATTAGTCTTCACAGTGATGTCTGAAATTTCATCTTAAATGTGATGATGAGTGATTTAAAAACTAAAAAGTAATAGTTGGATAGTAACCTGTGTTTGTGTGTCTGTATATGTGCATGTATGGAACACAGGACAGCTTTAGGTGTCAATCCTCAGCTACCATCCACCTTATATTTTTATTGTCTTTGGAGTCAAGGTGTAACCCACACTGGAACTGGCCAACTGAACTAGGTTGACTAGCCAACCATAGTCAGTAAGCCAGAGAGTTCCAACCTGTCTCTCTCTCCCCATCTCTTGGATTGTAAGCTTTCACTAGCACACCAGGGTTGTTTCTGTGGCAATGGAACCTCAAGTCCTTGTGCTTGCAAACCAAACATTTTACCAAATGAAACATGTCCCTTCTGGCCACTTGCTTATAGTTGTTATTCAGAATATTAGCAAAAGTCCAAAACTTTGGAGAGGCTTGTAGCATGCCTTGATCCAAGCACAATGGGTAGGGCAGAGGCCATAGACTATATAAAGATGCAATATATCTAGACTAAGTACAAAACAGGTGTTTGTGGTGGTCTTTCTTTTTCAAGGCTGTATAACCCAGAGATACTGTGAAAATGAATGCTTGATTTCCAGACATAGTTGTACCCTACCAACATGGTTTTGCTTATGAATGGTTAGCTCGTATATATCTCCCTCTCCCTCTACCCCTCTCCCTCTCCCTCTCCCTCTCCCTCTCCCTCTCCCTCTCTCTCTCTCCCCCTCTCTGTGTTTGTTCGTTCAATTTTACAAATCTGTTTAAAGCAATCAATTTTGATTGCAGATAATCAGTTATAAAGCAATATTTAAAACTTCATTAAGTTTATTGATGATTTTTGTATACCTCATTTGTAAACTATCTTTATTTTCTTAAAATTAGCTCACACGTTTTTAAATAAAGTTAATTTATTTCATCTTCTTTTGCTTACAGTGGGAGACTTTGATAAGATCTGGCGAGAGCACTGTGAAGATGCGGAAACACTTTGCGAATATGCTGTTGCAATGAAAAATTTGGCAGATAATCACTGGGCAAAAACTTGCGAGGGTGAAGGTCGCATTGAATGGTGTTGTAGGTGAGTATTTTACAAACTGGCACTTTCAGTTTCAAATATATTCTAAAATTTCAATGTAAAATGATATATAGTTTATTATATTGCAGTGGGAAGAATATATATTCTAAGTGATATGTAGGTCACTTTTAAGATCCTCTTTTTCTTTGTGTTTCATTTGGTCTAGGTTTATTTCAGTTATCTTTCTTAGTGAAAATACTTCTTTTCCCACATTCCTAATTTTCTCCAAACTTTTTATAAAATATGATCTATCCATTCGATCCACAGTTTATCAAACCTATTATTTCCTTGTCTTGCCTCTAGTGTGTACAGTCTTTATAATATTTTGATTATGAATGTGGTTAATTTTCCATTTGTGACATTGTCAGTGCTCAATAACCACTGGATTTTGGAGCATTTGGCATTAAGGATGTTTAGTCTCTTCCTCGCTGCCTCCTTCTCACACATGTTTCTAATTCTCTTCACAAAAGAAGATGTTGATGTAAAAGAAACCCAGCTGCCCATCTTATGTTACTTTTAAATTCTACCTTTCATTAAAAGAAAACAGGACTATTAAAAGTTAGATTGTAGGCCTTAGGAAAGGAAAGTAAAGACTTACTTTGTACTGGATAGAAGTAAATTGCTCAAAAAGAAAAGGCAAGCTTTGATTGATTCTCATTGGCTAGATGGAATTATAATAGTCCCCCCGGCCCCCCAGGAAACACAGCAGCAGCACCACAGCTGAATGACTAAAGGATGGAATCAGTGCACACACGAGACTACAGTAGTACTGCACATCTCAAACCCACAGGTCACAGTGACAATTGTCACTACACATACACTATTTATTGTAAAAATTGCTCACCGGAAAGAATTTTAAATGAACATACCACAGCAGTTTTGGAAAATATATACTTAGGATCTATTTGTAAAAGACAACCCTGATTTACAAAATGATGACAGGAAATAAGTATTAAAGAATACTTAATTAATTTTGCATCTGCAAATGTGATATTTAATAAACAGAAGTAGCTGGGCGTGGTGGCACACGCCTTTAATCCCAGCACTTGGAAGGCAAAGGCAGGTGAATTTCTGAGACCAGCCTGGTCTACAGAGTGAGTTCTAGGACAGCCAGGGCTACACAGAGAAACCCTGTCTCGAAAAAAACAACAACAACAACAACAACAACAAAAAAAAAGAAGTAAATTTAGTTCAAATACTATTAACGACTTCATTGATTGTCAAGACAAAAATGTCATTCCATACATTATTACTAACTACAAAGCAAAGTATGAATACATATTTTAAGGATCTACCTCAACCAATCAGTCGCATTATTATAACTGTTCAGGAGCCTGCTCATAAGATGCAGATACAATTTCATCTAATAAGATTTTTTTTTTTTGTAAAAAATGTTTGACTTGTTACAATCCTCTAGTCCCAACTTTCACTTTATAAGAAATAAATAATATTGAAAACATGATTAAAAGGCACCAAACGGTAGGTGGGTATGATGGTACATTCCTTTAATCCCATCACATGGGAGGCAGAGGCAAGCAGATCTCTGAGTTCTAGGCCAGTGTCATATACAAAGTGAGTTACAGGAAAGCCAGGACTATACAGAGACACCCAGTCTTCAAAACCAAAACCAAAACAAATCCCCAAGGACCAAGAGGAAACAGTCACAGAAATCTGAATCCTGAATACACCAAATAGCAAAGTTGTTTTAAGATAAAACAGTTTTCAACTTATGTTAAAACAGGGGGTAAGAAGTGCTATTATAATCTGAAAACCAAGTATTGTATTTTCAACATCTGCAGGAGAAAGGATGCACAGTGGCTTAAAGAAATGAAGAAACTAGAAATAATAAGCCTTTCCTAGATAGGGGAGCATTTGTTGCGTGTTTCTGAATAGGGATAGTCAGTCAGGCTTACAGAGTAGTGGGACCCTGAGGTTACCACATGGACAGATTGGACTCTAACCAAATCACAGGTATAATTCCTCATATTTTCTTCCTGATTTGTGCACAGCAGTAGCATGAGGGGCTGGGAATGGAATGAAAACGCAGAGAAGAATCTCTGTGCTCTTTCCTGTAAGAGCTGTCTCTCTGCATACATAGATCATTCACTCACTCTCAAAGAATCTGAAACCAAATGGAAACTGATGCTCTCTAAAGAGGTAATTTAGCTCCATTCCAGGCCAATTACTCCTGATGGATCCATGTGTTCCTTCTTTCATCCTAGGCTCCTGTATTAGAGAGTAGGAACGATGTATGTCCTATCTGGGGAAAATATTTATGGCAGTGTCTTAGAAGCACAGTGGCAATGTTTAACAAACTACCACATATAGAATGAAGCAGAGTAAATGACCTAGCATCAAAAGGATCAGACCTGCAAATAAAGTATATGCTAAAACAATCAGAGAAAGCCTTAGTATAACTATCACAGACATATATGAGTAAAAATAGAGAAAATTGTCAAGGAAATTTGAGAAAATGATCTTAGAGCATTTCTCAGTAATTGTTAAAGCAAGATAACACCCCCTTGCCCCCCCCAAAAAAAGAGAGAAAGAAAGAAAGAGAAAAATCAGTAAGCTATCTAGAGTATTTCAACAATGCAATTAGCCATTTTTAAACAATAATCAAAAATAAACTATGTGAGGGTTTTTTGCAAAACTGACATTTTAGCAAAAATTCAGTTGTATAAAAATCAAAATAAGAAGGTAAAGAGATATAACTACCAAGGTCTAACTGCATTAGAACAAACTTATAGTCTTGTCAGAGTTACTTTTCTACTGCTGTGACAAAGCACCACAACCTAAGCAGAGTATAAATGGACGCATGGAATTGGGGATCATGGTTCCAGAGTGTTCATCCATGACCATCATGGTCAGGAGCATGGCGGTGGCAGGCAGGCATGTCACAGAGCAGTAGTCAGAGCTTACATGCTAAGACAAGAGCCATATGAGAGAGAGAGAGAGAGAGAGAGAGAGAGAGAGAGAGAACAAAAGAACACAGGCAGACTTGAGCTTGAGCATGCTAACTGGGAATGACTTCCGAGCCCTACCCTTCCCCAGTGATACAATTCCTCCAGGCCACACCTCCTAATTCTCCTAAAACTGCTCCACAGGTGGTAAGGTTCCACCTGTGGAGCAGTTGTGAGTATTCAAATCTATGAGCCTCTAGGGACCCTTCTAATGACCCCCATGACAAGAATGTAAGATTCATTCTGGAGACAGTAAGAAAAATATTTGAATTTATGAACTAGATGTTTTTAGTAAATTAGAAGATTACTGATAATTGTCCTAACGATAATGCTGGTGTGGCTATACAGCAGAATCTTCTCCCTAGGAGCTATGAATCCAGGGAGAAAATGACATGCTATTTGTAAACTGCTTTCAAATTGTTCGGGAAAGAATATGTTTTTTATCTTTGGGCATATACATAAAATGATTTCTTGAAATTATACCTGTACCTTTACATTGTATATTTTTCTGAGTTTGATTATTTCATGTTATATTTGAAATGTAATTATTTTTATAAAAGAAATACACTAAATTATTCCAACTATATTACTAATAAAATCTTAGTAGAATAAATAAATCAGTCTTATTTCAAACAAAAAATTTGTATAAAATTTTAAGTATGTTTAAATGAAAGCGAAGATTTGTCCAGTAGTGTTTGAAGTCCTTACTAAATTTGAAAGTAATACTGATTTCTTATATTTATCAAGAGGAAAGGAAATTAAATTAAAATGACATAAAACTGATATTTTAATATTTGAGATTGATAAATCTCAAAGTGTTAATAAATCATTTTATGTATATAAATAAATAAAACATATTTATTCCTGAACTATTTTTTGAGGACTTCATGTTTAAATAGAGACAAGTCTTACACACATACTTTCTTCTGGATCAAGAGCTTTCTGTATGACCCAGGCATGTCTCAAACTCCCAGCTCTCTTGCTCCTTCCTCGTACGTGTAGTTTTAAAAGGCCTGTGTTATGGTAGGGTCAATCTTTTGTTTTTGTTTGTTTGTTAAATCCACTTGTACTTGGCTGTTATTTTCAGAAGCTGTAGTTAAATCCATATATATATTTTTTTTTAGCAATTGGACTTAAAAGTTATCTTTCTGATCACATGAAAATATAGTGCCTCTTGGAAAAAAATAAGTTGAAAAAAAAGAAAGGAGAGTGAATGCAAGACAGGTTCATTATACAAGTAGAAGGTACAGATACAGGAAAGCCTCACACCAAATCCCACCTAAGGAAAACATAGGAATTCACCATTCTCACATCCTGCCCGTCTCACCTTCCTCATGTGTGTGTGCTAATTATTACAGGGAAGTCAGTTATACATAATTTAAAATAAAACTATGTAAAGACTGCACAGCCTCTTACATACACATTTTGTTCTGGGTTACACACACACACACACACACACACACACCAATACTACTAATTAAAGAAGGTCATGAAATTGAGAGGGCATGAGACAAGTGTTAGTGGGGAGTGCAGGGTAGATATGGTATAAAGAGAGTACTCAGGCACAATCTTAAAAAATTAATAGGTGAAATCTCAAAGTGTTAATTAGCATTTGCCTTATGCAGGAATCCGTCATATGGATGTTGACCCCTCTTTACATGATCTCAGCCATGTGTGTTTGGGGACTTTTGAGAACACTCCTTTTTAAACTCATTTTTAAACTGGATTATTTGATATCTTATCTAGGCCTAATCAGACCTAGATATTTTGATATCCTAGTCACAATCACAATGGCTAAGATAAAAAAGAAAACAACAAGGAAACAACAAAAACAACAATGCAAATGAAGTAGATGACTTAGAGGCTGTAGAGAAAGGGAGTATTTACTCACTGTTGGTGGGAGTGCTTACTGGTAACAGTCTCTATGGAAATCAGTGTGCAGATTTCTTAAGAAGCTGAAAGTGGCTCTACCAGGAGACCACTCGAGCATATTGTAAAGGACCCTGTCTAATCCAGAGATACTTGCTCATCCATGTCGGTTGCTCTTCTGTTCTCAATAGTCGGGAAGTAGAAACAGCCCTAGTACCTATAAACTGAAAAATGGGTAATAAAAGTGTGAGATACATACAGAATAGAACATTCATTATTCAGTTGTTAAGAAAAAAAGGAAATTTATAAGTGAATAGATGGACCTGGAGACCATTGGAAGACAGGAAGTAACTCTTCCAGAATGGTTAATCCAGAAGGACAGACATTTTAGGGTTTGACTCAGATGTGGATTAGAGCTTTTAAACTTTACATATTTATGTTTCATTTGTAAAACCCACAGAGGCTAGGTAATTGGTAAGGACCATTGGGAAGGAAGGGAATCTTTCAAGGAATAGGTAATAGAAATTAGCATTATTATTATATGTCGCGCCCGTAGCTCCCGCCTGCAGGATAGAAGGACTACGACACNCAGAGATTCTTCCACAACTTCTTTATTCTCTTCTTGCTTGC
>NC_034591.1:34574442-34591256 GCF_900095145.1 Mus pahari | reverse complement strand
CTCTGGTTTATATAGCCCTAAGGGGAACGTGTCTGCCTGTGATTGGTGCTTACTTCCGAACCTCATTAGCATCTCTGTGCTGGCTCATCGCCGAGCCTGGAGCCTGGAGCATGCGCCTAGCAAGCTGTTTTTTCTCTCCCTTTCCCCTTTCGGGTAGGGCGCCATTTTGCAATGGCAGAATGTGGCGGCTTGCCACAATTATATGAGGGAGGGAATAAGAGGGCAGGGAATATTCAGAGAGATAACTAATGCTGAAAGCCATTTGAAAACCTACTACATAGAAACATTTTTAAAATATATATACAATATAAAGAAGAGTTCCAAAGGAGTTACCTGATACCAGGGGTTTGGTGGGGGAACAGACACAGTAACCCAGCTAGAAACGATATACTACCAAGTAACTCATAGAGGCTTCAGCAGGACCCACTAGATCTGCACAGGCTCAAGCCAGGTGGGGTCCTAGCACTTAGAGACTGCTCCTAACCAAGAACCTATTTGTAGCTGATAGCTGCTGGAAAAGGGACATGAGTTTATTTCAGTAGTGTATACCTGGCTGTAGCAACTGTAGTCTAGGACAAGGTCTTGTGCCTAGGAGTAGTTTACCAACTAACTTTAAGTTTAAAATTAAAGTACTATGTAAAATTATCATATATCTAGACATGCTGGTCAGATATTTTTGTTAGCCTAACACAAACCAGGAACATCGGGAAGAGGGAACATCAACTGAGAAAAAGCCTATGGGGCATTTTCCTGATAAGTGGTTGATGTCAGAGCATTGGGCAGTACCACCCTTAGGCAGATGGTTCTGGGTTATAAAAGAAAGCAGACTGAGCCAGCCATGGAGAGCAAGCCATTAAGTACTATGCCTTGGTATCCTTTGTTTCAGTTTCTTCTTCCAGAGTCCTGCCTTTAGTTCATACCTTGACCTCCATCATAATTGACTGTGATCGGGATATGTAAGCTGAGATAAACCATTCCTCTCAAAGTTACTTTGGGTCATGGTGTTTATCTTACCGATAGATAGTAAATTATGATACTGTAGGCAGTTTGATATTATGTTCACTTAGCATAATTATAATAGCAAGTTGACTTGGGTGCTCCCCAAGTATGGATACTCGGTCAGATTGATAGTCGCAGGCATGTATTTCTTCATGTGGAATAGTCTTTAATCCTTAATCAGAAAGTGGCTGATTACCCTCACAAGCTTTGTGCCAGTCCTGCACCCGTGGATAGATCTTGCCACACCACTTAACTATTGCAGTGCACAGTGTTAATGACATCACCCCAGCAGCCTGCATAGCAGCCTCCAGTGCTATGAAAGTAAACTAGAACAGAGGAATCTTCTTGTCAGTTACAACTTGATTTACCTATCTTGTGACCAAAGTACAGTATCTTCAGCAGCAGGACCTTCCTCTCAAGTTGTAGTGAGCAGTCTAGAGCAGACAGTAGCCTCTGTTGTTTGTGGGGTTTCTGGAATGCCACTATCCAAAATTTCCAAGAAATTATCATCTCATACAAATCACTAGACTTCTTACTTGGCACTCTGGTTTCTAGGAGGAATCCCCTGTGGAGGGTAACTCCATTAAACTCTTTCATGGAAAAAAATATGTGTGGGTATACATATTATCTATATATAATGTATATTATATATGATATATATCATATATATGTATATATATGATGCTTATAAAATACTAGGTTTTATATGAATTTCTCAAACATTCTGAATGTTTGCTATTTTATTCCCCACTCATACCTCAGCCCTCCCCTCCCAGCCCTCTCTCTCCCCATGTAAACTTCCCTTCCCATTCAGTTTTCCTATTCATATCACCTGAGTTGTGCCTTCTGCCTAAGATCTTTCTTTTATCTCCGCAGCCATAGTTTCATTTTGGTTTTTTGGATTCTACAGGTACTCCAGGTTAAACATACAAACATAAAAATTTGATGCAAATACCCACATATGAAAATACAGAATATTTTCACTCTGGATCTGGGTTGTTGTTCTTAGTGAAATCTGTTTCAGCTCCATCTATTTACCTGAATTTTCATCATTTCATTTTCTTTACAGCTGAATAAATTGTCATTGAATATAGGTATCAACATGTTACAGTTATTAGTTGTTAGTTATCTAGGTGTTTTCACATCCTGGCTAGGGTAGAGCAGCAGTGAGCATGTCATAGGATACAGTCATTTCATATGGCAGTAGATTATTAGTGCTTGAGGACCCACCACACTGGTTTCCATAGTGTCTGTATTAATTTTCCCTCCAATATCTACTCTTTATTACCTGTAGAGGGTAGTATGTTATATATTGTTTCCTGCCTTTTTAAATTAATTGTAGAGATTATGTTATTTAGTATTATATTAGATGTTTCCAGAGAAATAGAAGCAATATGTGTGTATGTATGTGTACACGACCCATACCTACACTTACATATGGATGCATTACTAGTAGATTGTAATACTAGGATGTATTACTAGTAGATTGGTTATAAAGAACTGACTCCTACAATATTGAAGTCTGCCATATTCTAAGATCTTGATTTTAACTGTTAGACAAGTAAAACAGATTTCCTTTGGTATTACCTAGCCAGTTCAAAATCTGAATGGAATAATTCCCTTAAATAACTAAAAAATTTCTCCTACCTATCTTCAAAGAACATCAGCTTTTCCCTGCCTTCAGAATCGTCTTAAACTGACTTTTCCTGGGTTTTGAGACTATTGGTTTTTTGGCTAGAACAACATAATCAGTATTTTATACCTGTGGCACTCTTAAATATTATAAAGTAGAACTATAAATATAGACAGCATATTGAATTGTTATACTATATATTATAAATGTTCTTACTTACTGTACTAATTAAAATATACTTAGAAAGATTTTCTGAATTGCAGACTGTAGGAATTCCTACTCATTATTTATTCATTTTCTTCTAGTACTTTTATAATTTCAATTTTTTTGTATTTATATATTTCCTGTTGGAGTTTAACTAGTGTGAACCAGTACTCGTATTTTGTCTCCCTAAATAATTTTGCCCATAAGATTTCCCATTTCCCCAACATCACTTATGCAAAAAACTAGATCATAGTGTTATAACCTGATGCCTACATGCTTTACTGTTTACCTCATCGTTGATTTTGTCCTGTAATTTCTTTAATGTTATGTATATTGATTTCTAACTGATGCCAGTGTTTTAGTCATAGGCTTACATAATCTTGTTCTGTGTCATCTATCCTGTCCACCCTTTTATAAATCTTCCCTGAGTTTTCTTGATTGATTTTTCACTGTATATTTTAGAATCAACTGGTTTACTTATTTTCTTAATTTCTTAGGATGAAATTATAAATTGTAAAAACTGATACCTTCACAATATTGCATAATCTTGCCCATGAAATAAAGTAGTTTATTTGATTTGTTCTAGTTTTTAGTCAGTAGTTCAAGGATTTCTATATAGTGGTTATACACATCTCTTGTTTTATTTTAGGTGTTTTATTGTTGTTGTTATAAACATATAAACTTTCCTTATATATTCTAACAGGCTAGTGTATGTATTTATATAAAATGTTTATGGCTACATCTCATTTTTGTTTTTTATATATATCACCACTTAACATAATTTTATTACTAGTATTAGTTCATGATTATTTATCTTGGGTTGTCCAGATAGATATTCACAGTATTATCTAAGTATGCCAAGTTTTATTTCTTCCTTTCCAGTTCATTTGATCTGGTCTACTTCTCTTAATTCCCTGAGCCATCTTGCCAGCTCTGCTGTCTATGTCTTGAGTATGAATGCAGAGCCTGAACAGCTGTGTCAGGCTTCTGTTGCCTTGACTTCACAACTACGATGAACTGTGACACAGAATAAACCCTTTCTTCTTCAAATTGCTTTTGTCAAGAGGATTTTATCAGAGCCACAGAAAAAGAGCAACGCTCACTTCTCTTAGGCTGCTGCTAGTTGAGCGTCAGTGGTTCTTAGTTCCTATCATGTATGATTTCATTAACCTACTCAGTCTTGCTTTCCTCACCCACAGCTTTTAGTTGTGGAGAGGGGATGTCAGAAGACAACTCTTGGAAGATGTTTCTCTCCTTGCACCCAAGGATCCAGAGACTAAACTTGGGCAACAGCACTTTTTTTTTTTTATTAGATATTTTCTTTATTTACATTTCAAATGCTATCCCAAAAGTTCCCTATACCCTCCCCACACCCCTGCTCCCCTACCCACCCACTAAAACTTCTTGGCCCTGGCATTCCCCTGTACAGGGGCATATAAAGTTTGCAGGACCAAGGGGCCTCTCTTCCCAATGATGGCCGATTAGGCCATCTTCTGCTACATATGCAGCTAGAGACACGAGCTCAGGGGGTACTAGTTAGTTCATATTGTTGTTCCACCTACAGGGTTGCAGCCCCCTTCAGCTCCTTGGGTACTTTCTCTAGCTCCTCCATTGGGGGCCCTGTGTTCCATCTAATAGCTGACTGTGAGCATCCACTTCTGTGTTTGCCAGGCACTGGCATGGCCTCACAAGAGGCCACTATATCAGGGTCCCTTCAGCAGAATCTTGCTGGCATGTGCATTAGTATCTGGGTTTGGTGGCTGATGATGGGATGGATCCCCGGATGGGGTAGTCTCTGACTAGTCCATCCTTTCATCTTAGCTCTAAATTTTGTCTCTGTATCTATATCCTTTCATGGGTATTTTGTTCCTTATTTTAAGGAGGAACGAAGTATCCACATGATGGTCATCCTTCTTGGTTTTCTTGTGTTTTGCATAATGTATCTTGGGTATTCTAAGTTTCTGGGCTAATATCTGCTTATCAGTGAGTGCAAATCTAGTGACTTCTTTTGTGATTGGGTTACCTCACTAAGGGTGATATCCTCCAGATACATCCATTTGCACAAGAATTTCATAAATTCATTTATTTTAATAGCTGAGTAGTACTCCATTGTGTAAATGTACCACAGTTTCTGTATCCATTCCTCTATTGAGGGACATCTGGGTTCTTTCCAGCTTCTGACTATTATAAATAAGGCTGCTATGAACATAGTGGAGCATGTGTCCTTATTACCAGTTGGAAGATCTTCTGGGTATATGCCCAGAAGAGGTATTGCTGGATCCTCCGGTAGTACTATGTCCAATTTTCTGAGGAACCACCATACTGCTTTCCAGAGTGGTTGTACAAGCTTGCAATCCCACCAGCAATGGAGGAGTGTTCCTCTTTCTCCACAACCTTGCCAGCATCTGCTGTCACCTGAATTTTTAATCTTAGACATTCTGACTGGAGTGAGATGGAATCTTAGGGTTGTTTTGATTTGCATTTCCCTGATGACTAAGGATGTTGAACATTTTTTCAGGAGTTTCTCAGCCATTCGGTATTCCTCAGTTGAGAATTCTTTGTTTAGCTCTGTACCCCATTTTTTAATGGGGTTATTTGAATTTCTGGAGTCCAGCTTCCTGAGCTCTTTTTATATATTGGATATTAGTCCTCTATCAGATTTAGGATTGGTAAAAATCCTTTCCCAATCTGTTGGGGGCCACAGCACTGTTAACAGCGGAATCATCTTGCTGACCCATTACACAGCTTTGGCCTTTAATAGAAGTTGAAAGGTATCCGCAATTAATTGCATATTTATTAAGTATATATTTTGTATGGAGGCACATAGATAATGTTTTGGATTTTCTAATCTAGGGTTCCAAACTCTTCCAAATTCTAGCTACAACACAGTTCCTGTTGTCTAAGGACTAAATAGATTTATCAAAGCAACAGGCCTACTTCTATACCAATTCCTATCTTAATTTCTCTCCTGGTTGCTTTGATAAAATACTCTGACTAAAGCAACTTAAAGGGGTAAAGGTTTCCTTTGGCCCTTGATTCTAGGTACAGTCCATCATAGTGTGGAAGTCAGAGCAGCAGGAACTGGAAGCAGCTGGTTGTAGTTTATTCTCAGTCAAAAAACAACAACAACAATAACAGCAACAAAAAATGATAATGAATGATTCTCTAGTATACTGCTCAGTTTCTCTACTAATATAGTTCAAAATCTTCTGCCTGGGGGAATAATACTGTCCGTTGGCAAGATGCATCTTGCTTCTTCAGTGGTCACCATTAAAATAATACCCCAAGGGGCCATCTTTCAAATGATCCTAAAATCTGTCAGGTTGATGATTAACATTATCCATTACCTTCCTTAAATCAGGAACAATATCAGTTATAAACAAATTATTTCTTTAATTTTTATTTACCATATATGTTTTAAATATCAAATAATCTATAGAGAAAAATATTTTTTTCATTTCATGGTAGAAAAAATAATAATGAAAGCAATATCTAAAAAGAAAAATTGTTCATATCTAGGCTACTTTAAGTGTTTGATTTTTTTTTAACAAATTATAAGCACAAAATTTTTGCTAGTCACTATTTATATATTTACATATATACATCCTTCTTAGTTTCACTAGTTAATAGATATTTGAGTTGGTCCTCTGGTACTTTTACTGTCCCATTACATACCTTAGGCATGGTATCCTCCTATATTCATTACATTACTGTATTTGGAAAACTATTAAGTATCAAGAAACTTGTTGACTAGTGTGTGCTAGTCATCAGTTTGGATACAGGATAGCAACGAGAAACAAACTTAATTATGTGGATTTAAAATGATTCACCTTTACATCCCTGAACTTTGATGCTAAGTTGAAACAAGTAGAAAGGGTTGTCTTAACAGGAATAATCCAGAAAAATCACAATAGTAGTCCTGTAGTCATTAGCACTGCTGTTAGAAACTCTTTGAATTACCATAAATAGTTCAGGCCTCTGTTTTGAACTGTTCAAATCTTAGTATATTTATATTTCTACTTTTATAGTGTGCCATATTTTGATGGATTTTGTTTGTTTTCAACTGAGGCTCCTAGTCCATATTCCATTTCAAAAGCAACCAATTAAAAACTAAAAGCTCTCCTGGAAACCCTCTGCCTTCATGTTGCCCATGAGTACATTTCTCATGCTACCATTTTGTAGTGTGCAGGAAGACCCTCCTCACGCTGGAAGGCTTATGCTCTTTGCTCTGGAGGGAAGAATGTTTCATGAGACCAAAAAGAATCCAGGCCTTGCTCTGTTTTAGCACAGAGTTAGCTTTAGATCATGCCCCGTTTGTCTAACCACATTTTTTATAGAGTTCAATCATGGGTATGTGAGGAGATCTTATAAAAACTCAAAGGACTGGGTACAGAGTTTCTACAGGGTTTCTTGTGGATTTCCTGAAGAAGACAGGAAGCTTTTTGATACCTCCCACACACATCTTCCTGTGTGTCTCTTTCTTAATTTCTATCGCTTGAATACTTTCTATACATCTCCCCCATCTCCTCCCACACCTGATCCTGCCCCTGCTTTTATTCCCTCTCCCCTTCCTCTCTTCCTCCCAAGTCCCTCCCACCCTCTACCTCCTGTGATTATTTTGTTTCCCTTTCTAAGCAGGGCTGAGGCATACACACTTTGGTCTTCCTTCTTCTTGACCTTCATATGGTCTGTAAGTTGTATCATTGGTATTCCAAGCTTTTTCCTAATATCCACTTACCAGTGAGTATACACCATGTGTGTTCTTTTGTGACTGTGTTACCTCACTCAGAATGATATTTTCTAGTTCCATCGACTTGCTTGCAAATTTCATGAGAATTCTTTGTTTAGCTCTGTACCCTATTTTTTAATAGGGTCATTTGGTTCTCTGGAGTCTAACTTCTTGAGTTCTTTGTATATATTGGATATTAGCCGTCTATTGGATGTAGGATTGGCAATGATCTCTTCCCATTCTGTTGGTTGCCAGTTTGTCCTGTTGACAGTGTCCTTTGCCTTACAGAAGCTTTGCAATTTTATGAGGTCTCATTTGTTGATTCTTGATCTTAGATCATAAGTCATTGGTGTTCTTTTCAGGAAATTTTCCCCTGTGCCCATGTTTTCAAGGCTATAAAATCAATAAAATTAGTGTCTCCCTTAGTATTTGAGCCATTCAAGGGTGTTAATCAAATCAGAGGAGAGAATTCATAATTGTTGATTCGGTTACATCAGCAGTGTAGCCTGGAGCACAAGACAGATCCTCAAAGGAATGTGTGTGTGTGTGTGTGTATACATTTAAACATCTAAACACGCATATGTGCCACATGCATCTATGCCAAAACACATTCTCCTGCATTAAACACAATCTATTCATTTTCTATATTATGTAGTAATTTTATCATTTATGAAAAATTTTACACAGTCCTTAAACTTACCTCTATTTGACATTTTTTACTGTATTTTGTTTAAAATTTTAAGTAAATATAATTATATCACTTCTTTTTCCTCCCTCCAGCTTCTCCCATCCCCTTCCTCTAACCCCTCCCATGCTCTCCACTCCTAAGTTGAAAGCCTCTTTTTCTTTATTGGTATTGGTACAATATTTCAATATTTTCAATATTATTGGTACAAATATATATAAGTAACAATAATAAATATACATATAGTTACATGTATGTGTATTTAAATGTATATGTACATACATAAATACAAATGTTTATGTAAACAAATCTATATTGTTACACATATACATATATGCATAAAATCATAAATGTACTTAAATGTGCACAAAGGTCACATGAGACCTTGTTGCCTCACATTCTTGAGCCATTTTATTTTATTTATTTTCTTCATTAATTTATTCACTTTACATCCTGATTGAAGCCCCCCTTCCTCCTTCTCCCCAGGCCCACCCATATAGAACTCTTCCCCCGTTACCTCCTTTCCTTCTCATCAGAGAAGGGGAGGTACACATGGGTACCAACAGGACCTGGCAAATCAAATCACAGCAGGACTAAGCACATCCTCTCCCACTGAGGCCAGACTAGGCATTCCAGCTAGAGGAAAGAGCTCCAAAGGCAGGCAACAGGGTCAGAGATCGCCCCAACTCCAATTTGTTAGGGAACTCACATGAAGACAAACTACACATCTGCTATGAATGTGTAAGGAGCTAATTTATGGTCGTTGGTTGGTGGGTCAGTCTCTCTGAGCCCCAATGTGCCCAAGTTGGTTGACTATAGATCTTCTGGTATACTTAACCTCTCCATCTCCCTCAATCCTAATCCCAACTCTTCTACTAGACCCCTGAGCTCCAGCAAATATATGGCTGTGGGTCTCTGCATCTGTATCCATCAGCTGCTGTATGAAGACTCTTAGAAGACAACTGTGCTGGGCTCCTGTCTGCAAGCATAGCAGAGTATCATTAATAATGTCAGGGATTGGCTCTCCCCCATAGGATGGGTGAGTCATTGGTCGGTCATTCCCTTAGTCTCTGTTCCATCTTTATTCATGTGCGTCTTGTATGTAGGAGAACTTTTGAGTCCAACATGGGTGGGTTGATGTTTCCCTCCTCCACTGGAAATCCTGCCTGGGTACAAGAAGTGGTTCACTTCAGTCTCCATACCCCCAGTTGCTAGGAGTCTCAGGTAGGGTCACCCCCGTAGACTCCCAGGAACCATCTCATCTCAGGTCTCCAGCTTGATCCAGAGATGCCTCTCCACCGATTTCCATTCTCTCTCCCAGCCCTCTCGTCACTCTTCCCACACAAGATCCCCACCCCTATTCCCCTTATCACACCCATCCAGTTCCCTCTGTCCATCGACCTCCAATGCCTGTTTTGTTTCCCTTTCTGAGTGAGAGGCAAGCATCATTCCTTTGACTCTCCTTGTTAGTTAGCTTCTATGGATCTGTAGATTATAGCATGGCTATCTTGTACTTTATGTCTAATATCCACTTATAAGTGAGTACATACCATGCATGTCTGGATCTGGGTTACCTCTGGATGTTATTTTCGAGTTCCATCCATTTGCCTGCAAATTTCATGATGTCTTTGTTTTTGATAGCTGGATAGTATTTCCATTGTGTAAATATACCACAGTTTCCTTAACCATTGTTCTGACGAGGGATATTGAGGTTGTTTCTAATTTCTGGCTACTACAAATAAAGCTGCTATGAATATAGTTAAGCAAATGTCTTTGGAGTATGGTAGAGCACCTTATGGAGATTTATAGCTGGGTCTTGAGGAAGAACTGTTCCCAATTTTTCTGAGAAATTGCCAAATTGATTTCCAAAGTGGTTGTACATATTTGCACTCCTAGCAGCATTGGAAGGAGGGTTCCCTGGACTCACATCCTTGCCAGCATCTGCTGTCCCTTGAGTTTTTTATCTTAACCATTCTAATGGGTGTGAGGTAGAAGCTCAGAGTCATTTTGATTTGCATTTCCCTGATGTCTAAGGACATTGAACATTTATTTTCAACAATTAGGATTCCTCTGTTGAGTATTCTGTTTAGCTCTGTACCCATTTTTAACTGGGTTATTTGGTTAGTTAATGTCTAATTTCTCGAGTTCTTTATATATTTTGGATCTTAGTTTTCTGTCAGAAGTGGGATTGGGGAAGACTTGAAGATCTTGTCATTCAGGTCTTTCACTTGCTTAGTTAGAGTTACCCCGAGATATTTTATATTATTTGTAGCTATTGTAAAGGAAGTTGTTTCCCTAATTTCTTTCTCTGCCCATTTATCGTTTGTATTCAGGAGAGCTACTGAACTTTTTGAGCTAATTTTGCATCTAGCCACTTTGCTGAAGGTGTTTATCAACTGTAGGAGTTTTCTGAGAGAGTTTTGGGATCACTTGTGTATACTATCATCTGTGAATAGTGAGCCTTTGACTTCTTCCCTTCTAGTGTGTGTCCTCTTGATCTTCTTTAGTTGTCTTAGTGCTCTAGCTAGAACTTCAAGTACTATGTTGAATAAATACAGAAAGATTGGGCAGCGTGCCTTGTCCCTGATTTTAGTGGAATTGCTTTAAGTTTCTCTCCATTTAATTTGAGGCTGGATGTTGGCTTGCTGTATGTTGCCTTTATTGTGTTGAGGTATATACCTTATATCCCTGGCCTCTCCAGGACGTTTATCATGAAAGGAGGTTGGATTTTGCCACAAGCTTTTTCAGCATTTTTTTTCTTTCAGTTTGTTTTTATGGTGGGTTACATTGATGGATTTTCATACATTGAAACATCCCTGCATCCTTGGGCTGAAGATGATATTTTTGATGTGTTCTTGGGTTCAGTTTGTAATTATTTTATTGACTATTTTTGCATCAATGTTCATAAGGGAAATTCATCTCAAATTCTCTTTCTTTATTAAGTCTGATAGAATTCTTCACTAAAACCATCTTGCCCTGGACTATATTTGGAGACTTTGAATGACTGCTTCTATTTCTTTAGGGCTTGTAGATCTATTTCAATTGTTTATCTGATCTTGATTTATCACTTAACAATGGTAAGTGATATCTATCAAGAAAATTATCCATTTTGCTTAGATTTTCAAATTTTGTAGAGTACAGTCTTACGCACTAAGACCTAATGATGCGGATTTCCTCCATGTCTGTTGTTGCATCCCCCTTTCATTTCTGATTTTGTTAATTTGGATACTATCTCCTTGCCTTCTAGTTAGTATGGCTAAGGCTTTTTCTATCTTGTTGATTTTTCTCAAGAACCAGCTCTTAGAATTTATAGATTCTTTGTATTGTTCTCTTTGTTTGCAATTCCTTGATTACAGCCCTGAGTTTATTTCCTACCTTCTACTCCTCTTGGGCATGTTTACTTCTTTTTGTTCTAGAGCTTTCAGGTGTGCTGCTAAATTGCTAGTAACATCTCTCCAATTTCCTTATGAAGACCCTTGATGCTACAAACTTTTCTTGATGCTACTGCTTTCATTGTGTCTCATAAGTTGGGGTGTGTTGAGCCTTCATTTTTGTTGAATTCTAGAAAGTCTTTAATTTCTTTATTCTTTAATTCAGTAGAGAGTTGTTCGGTTTCTATAAGATTGTAAGCTTTCTTTGATTTCTGTTGTTGAATTCTAGCTTTAATCCATGGTTATCTGATCCGATACAAAGGGTTATTTCAATTTTGTTGTATCTGTTGATGTTCCCTTTATGACCTATGGTCAGGTTTGGAGTAGGTTGGGTAAAATGTTCTGTAGATATCTGTTAGGTTCATTTGATTCATAACCTGTGTTAGTGTATTTCTCTGTTTAGTTGCTGTCTGTATGACCTGTGCATTGGTGAGAATGTGGTGTTGAAGTCTCCCACTATTAATTTGTGGGCTTTGATATGCGATTTAAGCTTGAGTAATGTTTCTTTTACAAATGTGGGTGCTTTTGTATTGGGGGCATAGATGTTCAGAATTGAGATGTCATCTTGTATTTCTCCTTTGAGCATGAAGTGTCCTTCCCCATCTCTTGATTATTTTTGGTTGAAGGTCTGATCTATTAGTTATTATTAGAATGGCTACTCTAGCTTGCTTCTTTGGTCTGTTGCTTGGAAAAAATCTTCATTGCTGAGGTGTGTTTCTTGTATGCAGCAGAATGATAGATCCTGTTTTTATATCTATTCTGCTAGCCTGTGTCTTTTTATTAGAGAATTGAGTCCCTTGATGTTGAGAAATATTAGTGAGGAATCCAGGGCTTACTATGGCAAGATAGCTGGACACTGGTGGTCCCATATTGCCCTGGCTCTTGATTGTGTTCTTATGTTGTCCTTTAGCCATCTGGTTTTCCTGGTGTTGGCTACATGTTCCTGATGCTAACAAGACTCCTTTGGGGCCTGACCACCTTAGGGAATAACATGCTGCTCAGCCTTTCTAGCTGTGTCCCAGGTGTATACCCCTTGAGTCATTTAATATTCCATATAAGTGGAAATGCTCTGATGCCTTTCACAAGATGATCCACTTGTGAAAACCAGGAAGACTATGACTAGATATGGAAACATTTTCTGAAACTTTTTTTCAAACACTTCTTCTTACATACAGTTTTATGAAACGAACTATCATGGATATTGGCTGACAAACTATGAATTAATTACTGTGTTAATATAAGTTGATTAGTGGATTGAGTACATTAGATAAATGCTTTAAAAAGCACCATGGATGGTGGTCTTTTGATTGTTTTATGATTATAAACCAAGTGGTGTTCTACTAAATAAAACAAAATAACATCATCAAAAATTATATTTTGTATTTTGTCAAGGCTTTTTCTGCATCTATTGAGATGATCATGAGCTTTTTTGTCTTTAAGCCCATTTATACAATATATTATATTTATTGGCCTAAATATGTTGAACTATCCTGCATTGCCGTGATGAAGCCAACTTGATCTTGGTGAGTGATCTTTGTTTTCAATTTAAAATTCATTTTCATTCAGTATATTTTGATCTTATTCTTTCCCTTCCCCCAAATAGTGTATCGATGTGATCTCAGCTGTAATTAAAAGAAATGAATCCAGTAAAGCCTACCGTCCTTCAAAACCTTTTTATATATTTTGACCATATTATGTCCATTCTACCCTCCTCACCCTCCCAACTTTCTTTGTTTTCTGTCTTCAAAACTAGGAAAAAAATAAACAACAACAAAGGAGAAAATCAAAACAAACAAAAAACTCATAAGACCGAAAAGTAACAAAATGAAACAAAAAGCTCACAAAAGAGATGCCATAGAGACTGTTTTGTGTTGGCAAACTACTCATGGGCATGTCCATATACTAAATTTAAGAGTATTTTACTGAGGATGCTTGCGTCTCTGTTTATTTGGGTATATTGGCCTGTCATTTGTAAGGTTTGGTTTCATTGCTGCTGTCTTTTTACATAGTATGGGCAGTCAGGTAACACAGGCTTCAAGAAAATTTTGGGAGTATTCCTGTTTCTACAAAAGAGTAGAAGTATTAGTTATAGTTCTTTAAAAGTTTGGTAGAATTTTCCTGTGAGTACATCTGTTCCTAGGGTTTTCCTAGTCAACAGGCTTTCTATTTTCTTAGTCAAAAGGAGAATTTCAGTCTCCTGCTTTGTTCTGGGTCTGTTTTAGGCTTTAGATCTCTCCTTAGTTTAAGCTTGATAGCTTGGAAATTTATCCATCTCTTCCACACTTTCCAAACCTAATGAAGTACAGATTTTTTTTGAAGGTTTTTTTTTTTTTTTTTTGTAACATTCTGAATTTCTCTGGAGTCTATGGTAATATTTCCTGTTCATTTCTGGTTCTTTTAATTTGAGTCATCTGTTTCTTTTGGCTAGTTGAACCAAATGTCTCTCTGGTTTATCTTTTGAGAGAATTAGCTTTTATATTTACTGATTCTTTGTATTGTTTACTTCTATTTCATTAATTTGTGCTGTAATTTTTGTTAGTGCTTATTGTCTAGTAGGTTGAAGTTTTGCTTTCTCTTATTTTACCATATTTTTGAATTGTACTGCTAACTGCTAAGGTTTTTTTTTTTGTTTTTTGGTTTTTTTTTGTTTTTTGTTTTTTGCTGTGCCCCACAGGTTTTGTTCGGTTTTGTTTTAATTTAATTTCGGGATATTTTGATTTCCTTCTGCGTATTTTTTTCCTTGATCCACTCATCATTCAGTAGTGATTTGTTCAATTTCCATGAGTTTCTACACTCCCTAGGGTTTTATTCACTGTCATTTTTAAGTTTTATTGAATAATGACCAGATAGGATGCATGGAATTATTTCAGTTTTCTGTATTTTTTTAGGTTGGTTTGTGTCCCAGGATGTGGTCTACTTTAGAGAAGCTTTCATGTGTTTCTGAGTAGAATAAATATTCTTTGGTGTTTGAGTGGAACTATAGAATTATAGGTATCTCCTAGGGCCTTTTGATATAATGTCCTTTAATTTTGAGGTTTCTTGGTTTGTTTTTGTCCAGATGTACTCTTTATTGGAGAAAGGGAGGTTTTGAAGTTACCTGCTATTACTGGGTTTGTGTTAATTTTGTGTCTTTAATTCCATTCGTATGCTTTTTATAAAACTGGGTGCGACAGAGATTGGTACATATATGCTTAGTATTGCATTACTTTCTTGATTGGTCATGGATCATAGGTTGCAAATCTGGAGCTAGACTTGTAGCAGACAAATGAATAGGGGAAGAGATGGCAAAGGTAGAAGCAACTTTTAACTATTTAACATTTATAATAATATATTTGAAAATATAATGTAATACTAATATCTATCTAACAATGAACAAATAAACAAGTAAAGTAAGTAAATAGATAAATAAATGGGATTTATTAGAGTGGCTTGCAGGCTGTGTGCCACTCAGCTCAACAGTGGCAACCTACCAACAGAAATACAAGAATTCAGTAGTTGTTTAATCCATAAGGATGGATGTCTCAGCTAGACTTGAGTATATATCCCTGAAGATGTAAGCGTGAGTACCAATTAAGGAATGAGCCAGGGCAGACAGGCAGAGGACAAGTGCTTCCGTCTTCCATATCCTTTATGTAGGCTGCCAGCAGAAATTGTGGCCCAAATTTAAGGTGGTTCCTACCTCAGAATATCTCGATTTAGGGTAGGTCTTTCCACCTCAGATGATCTAGTGAAGAAAAATCCCTCACAAGTATACCTGACCACTTGGGCTTTAATTAATTCCTGATGTGTTCAAGTAACAACCAAGAATAGCTATCAGTGTAATATTTGGCTTTTAAAAATAGGACCTTTTAATTTGAAAGTTTCACACTTTATTGAATAATGAAGGGTGATTTATTTTTAGGGTTTTTTTTTTTTCATTTTACTTCATCACATCTAATGTTTTAAAATACTTTGATTTTTAGTGTATGCAGAGAGTACTTCCAAAATGGTGGGAAGAGAAAAGCACTTGAGAAAGATGAAAAACGAGCTGTCCTCGCCACTAAGACCACTCCAGCCTTAAACGTGCATGAGTCTTCTAAACTTGAAGGTCCTTTAACAAACCTCAGCTTTACAAGCCCTGACTTTATAACTGAGTAAGTATATTTCATCTGTTTGGGTCAGCATTTCCCCCAGGGAGCTGTGTAAATGTGAGTAGTACAGTAGAGTGGAGTGCAATGGAAAATGGTGTGACGGTAATACTCAGAACAGTGGAAAATGGTGTGGCGGTAATACTCAGAGCAGACAGGCTACTCTCTCCTCTGCTATATGGAAGGTCGAGACAGATAAATCTATAATAATGTTAGGTATAAAACTATCATACTGTTTTAAGAAATATATGAAAACTTAGTGTTTCTGCAGTATATGTTGTCCTTAATAAAAATTTTAAAAGAATGGTTTGTTAAATATTATAATTAGTATGAATATATACAGAATCAAAATCAAAATCATAAAAGCCAGTTAAACTGTTTAAAGTAGTTAGCCACTAAGAAATTAGAAATAAGAAATATTATTAGTACTAACCAATCATCATGTTATTGTTGATTCAGAAATGTACACATATACACCTTTATGCATAAGTATATTTGCATATACTGAACTGACAGCAAGGTTACTCTGACTTTGTACTGTGTTAAAAGTATTACCTAGCTATGTATAATTTTATCTAAATAAAATTAGCACATCATTGATTAGTTAACTAGGAAAGAATACATCATTTTTAAGATTATTGCATAGCTTTTAATGACTTATCAGACATCTTGTACCTTAGGTGTCATGTAATATCATGAATATTTCAAAGTTGGAAGTTAGTGATAGAACACATGCCTGCATCTGTAAGGCCCTAGGTACTGTTGTGGGGTATTCACTAGAAAAGACTGTTCGGGCTTGAGTTTAAGCCAATATACAGTCTTTATTAACCAGCTGGAGACTAAACTGGGTGCTCAGGATCTTTTCTCAGCCTTTCTTCAGATGAGCTTTTAAACATAAAAACCATGTTCTGGCCGGGCGTGGTGGCGCACGCCTTTAATCCCAGCACTCAGGAGGCAGAGGCAGGCAGATTTCTGAGTTCGAGGCCAGCCTGGTCTACAAAGTGAG
>NC_034591.1:34547106-34574256 GCF_900095145.1 Mus pahari | reverse complement strand
GGGGGGAGGGTATAAGGGATTAAATTGTAAATGAAGAAAATATCTAATAAAAACAAACAAAACAAAAAGCCAAAACAAAACAAACACAAAAACCATGTTCTGGGTTTACTTCAGTTAACAAGAACAGTTAGCCAGAGTAGAACTACAGAAGCCAAATGCCAAGGTTAGTATATTTAGAGACTTTTTCAGAATTCTGTCTTTGATAAGTTAGTTGTTTGTTTTAGTTTTGGCAGGTGGTGCTGTCTATATGCTGAGTCTTACATCCTGAGTGTCACTTCCATCATTGAGTCAGTTGTGCTAAGGGCCCTATTACAGTTCAATCCCCAGAACTGCCAAACACGGATAGATTAGAAGTTGTTCTTTACACACAATCCCCCAATGAAGGAGCTAGAGAAAGGACCCAAGGGGCTGAAGAGGTTTGCAGCCCTATAGGAGGAACAACAATATGAACTAACCAGTACCCCCAGAGCTCCCTGGGACTAAACCACCAATCAAAGAAAACACATGGTGGAACTCGTGGCTCTGTCTGCATATGTATCTGCATAGTTGGTCATCAATGGGAGGAGAGACCCTTAGTCCTATGAAGGTTATATGCCCCAGTATAGAGGAATGCCAGAGCCAGGAAGCAGGAGTGGGTGGGTTAGTGAGCAGGGGGAGTGGGGAGGGAATGGGGCTTTCAGAGGGGACGGCATATCTAGTTCCTCTATATCTATTTTATTTCCAGAAGTTCAGCCTGACCAAGACTAGCATAGCAACCTGAGCTTAGCCTACCTGCTGATTGTCCCTTTTTGCACCAAAGTTTACTTTGTTTACTGAGAATACACTGTAAAGTTCTCCACCCTACACTCCAGACCAATCCAGCCCCCTCCAGCAGTGAAATTTGACCTGGAAGAATCTAAGCGTTTCTCTTGATTAAGCAGGTATGGCAGAAAGGAGAACAGCTCCAGGGAGCATAGCCCAGATCTTAGTGCTCTTAGCCTGCGTTTCAGCTTGTTTTCATGACAGACATCCTTCAACCTATTGCATCTCCTTTAAACCTCTAGGAATGGTTATTTTCATGACTTTTTCTAACTTTACAGTTATTTCTTGAAGAATAGATCTGTTAATGTATTTAGTTACTTGTCTCATTGCTGTGATGAAATACACGACAAAGGTAACTTAAGGAAGGATTGGTTTTGGTTCCCAATTCAAGGTTACAGTCGATCTTGATTAGGGAAGACATAGCAATAGAGGCTTGAGGAAGCTGGTCTTGCTGTATCCACTTAAGGATGCAGAGAGGGATGCGTGCTAATGTGCTTAACTAGCTTTCTTGTTTTTATTCAGTCTAGAACACAGCTCTGTATGGTAATGCCCACACTTAAGATGGGCCTTTCCACCTCAGTTAATCTAATGAAGATAATCCATCTCAGGCATTCCCAGAGTCTAACCTAATTTGGATAATCCCCTTTAGATTTGTACAGGGGCTTGTTCTTAGGAGATTCTAGATGCCCAAATGACAGTCACCATTAACCACTACAGTCAGGTCTTGCCATAGTCAGATATCAGCTAATTTAGTTGTAAAGGTGAAAATGTACTTTTGTAGAATTTAGAGGAAAGTATCTAAATATGATTGTTAAAGGCCAGAATTTACATTATATTGCTTTAAGCGTTTAGAGTGACTTTGCCTAAGGTAGTTCCGCCTTGGTATTTTTCATCTTAAAAACTGTACAAACTGGGACCTAAACATTCAACTATATGAGCCTGTGGGGACCATCATCATTCAAACCACCACACCAGTATTGTTTAACTTTCTTATATCTTTATCATAGTACTTACATTAAAAATTACTACTATAGATTTTCTTGACTACCAATAAAATAAAGATATGAAAATGTTGTATAAGTAAAAGGGAAATGGTCCCTCACACCTGGTTACATTTTAAGAACATTTCTTTCCAAGCTTTCTGTGGGCATTCTTATCCAGTAAAAGCGGTGTCCCATACAGAATTTGTAAAATTTCTGTGCTAATAAGACACATTTTTTGCATAGTATTCCTCATAAAAGTTTCACCAATGTGTGTACCTCATTGATGATCCAAATCTGTTAGATATTAAGGAAAATACATGTTCCTATGTGATTATTTATTACTAGCTAGAGTATATATGAGAAAGGACAGGATATGATTGTCTCCATAGGATAACTGTAAATGGCTCTAGGCTCTTGCATATGGCTGCTGAATTGAGTTCAGTAAGTAGCCATTATGTAAACTTACCTGCTTTGTTTTCATATTTTGGGATTTTTTTTTCTCCATATTGACACTGGAATAAATTGACAACTCCTTGTATTAATGTGTGTGTACATATATACATATATACATACATATATATCACAAGTAGATTTATCAAATAAAGAACAAGGGACATGATATAACATTAGAGAAGTAAAATATGTCCTGTGGAGTTTTAAGTACTTATTATGGCAGAAACAAGGTATGTGTGATAGTACTTACTTTCCAAATACACAATGAAAACAGGTGACTGGAGCTCGGGTTTACTTCTAGAACTCTTTTCAAAGAAGCCATTTTAAATTAATCCTTAGTATAAGAGAGAAGAAAGTCATCATCAATATATTCATTGTGGTTGCTCAACAAGAATCTTGTTTTGAAGCCAGATAGTGATTGTACATGCCTTTAATTCCTTGAGTAGCAGGCCAGGCAAATCTCTGGGTGTGAGGCCAGCCTGTTCTACAGTGCAAGTTCCAGGACTACACAGAGAAACCCTATCTCAAAAAACAAAACAAAAAAACAGAGAGAGAGAGAGAGAGAGAGAGAGAGAGAGAGAGAGAGAGAGAGAGAGAGAGAAGAGAGAAGAGAGAAGAGAGGAGAGAGGAGAGAGGCAGAGACAGAACCTTATAAGCTTGTCAACAACTGAGGTATACCTTTGTATGGGATCTCATGTTGGGTTTTGAGAATTACATGTTTACTTCATTTACCCACTTAAGTACTAGGATCTTAAGTGCTGACCAATATATGTGAGCTCTTGAATGTTAAGACTGTTACAAGAAAATGTTCCCTAGGGTTTCCTTCAGAAAGATTTGGGGGAGGGATTTTTCTCAATTGATTGTCTTCCTATAAGACTACTGTTTGTGTTGACAGTTACAAGCCCACCAGCACACCCTTCATAAGCGGGTGGCTGATAGAGATTTGCAGCTGAACAAACTACTCATAAAAAGTGACTGAGGAGTGCTGAGCTCTGAATGAGACTTCTGTTAGTCATTCCCTACCCACAAGGCTTTGGGAGCACTGTGGAAGATTATAAGAACTAGAGGTCAAGGACTGTTAGGAGTGGTTTTTGGATGTGACAGGATCATTGTACTCATGAACTCAAAGCATCTGTGGCTCCCTATCTGAGATCTGTACAAGATCAAGCCAGTCAGCATTCCAGCATAGAGGGAGAGGGACTCACAAGGCTCCACTCCTACCCGAGAGCTATTTATAGTAGATGGCTGATTGTGGAGGGGGAGTTAGTTTTCTTGAGAGGCATGGCCTGTCTTAGGTTATCCATCCCCTGTGTCTGTGAACATACTGGCAATAATAACTAAACTCAGTGGGCTGGAAGCTAAGAATATATTGTATGAATGTATATGAAAATCAAAAAGTAGATAAATTTAAAGGCTAATACTGTCTACTTTTCAAGCTACTTTTGAAAAATGGGAAGAAATAGATAAAGTTCCAAAATTCTGACCTTTTTGGTAAGGACTCAAAGTACTGGTCGAAAATAAATGTAATGATAATACAAATTCAAATAGCAGCTGGGTAACAGCTCAGCTGGGAGAATAGTCATGAGACCAGAGTCATGACCCAAATCGCTGGGATATAGTATATTTAAAGGAAAATCACAAATACAAAGTATTATATTTTCTACTGAAATAAATACTTTTGGAGGAAATATAAAATAAATGTGCCTTTTTTGTAAGAGTTTTAAATCATTTAAACATCTTGTTAATCTAAGGTTATAAGATTTTTAATATAATTCTGTGAATTATGTACATATCACTATTTAGATTTACTACCTAAAGCAAATTATTATTACTTTGGTAACTGAAATTTAATTTAGTGTAATGTAAATATAAAGCTAGTGACACTTTATACAAAATATAAAAGGATAATTTAAGAAATGAATTCTTCAGTGTTTTCTTTTGTAATAAATGTCTGTTTTCACCAGTAAGATAAAAACTAATTGGCTGTTTTTGGCTCTAGCAACTAAGAGGTCATCAACCTTGAGATATTTGTAGAATGTTAAGGGTAAAAGCTAAATTTCAGTGATACGGAGTTCAACTGGGGGTGGGGCTGGGGTTATAGTAGGCTAATGGCAATCTTAAAAGTCTAATGGTAACTGGAAAGTTAAACAACTCTAGGAAATATAGATTAGGAGTTTTACACAGCTGGCTAAGCACATATTAATTGTGTTCCTTTATGTGTACTGACTTATTTTTTCAGTATCCTGAACCATCTAAATAAATATTTTAATGTTAACATAATCACATTAACAAAATAATAAAGCAGAGAGTAGCTCTCAGGCTCTTGTCCAGATGTTTGCATAGGTTACAAAATTGGGTTGAAGAAAGAATAAAATATAGCATTACAGTTTTAATCGTTGCCTACTTCTTTTCCAATTTGTTCTTTGCTAATTTGTTCTTTCACACATGTATATGATACATTTTGAAAGTTTTCTCTTCTCCCTCCTTCCTGTTTACCCTACCCCTCTCTTTGGCACATTCAAGTCTCTCCTGTCATTTTCTGTCTTTGTTGTCCCTTTGGGTTGATAAGGTTACCTGTGTGGACTTGGGGTTGGAGCTGTTTTCAAGCCTGCTGGGTCCAGCCTTATAAAGGTACAGCTGAATTCTATCCATTCAGAACTGCTCCCTAGTTACAAGAAATGATAACTAAAGGAACTTTGAGGTTCTTCTTCATCCTAGATAGAATAACAATTACCAAATAATCTGATTAAATTAACTGCCACAAAAATATCATTCACTGCCACATAACACGACTCTTCCCCTCCTAGAAATATATTCAGAGCACTCCACAGTCTACCACTGAGATACTTGCACACATCCATGTTTGTCATTCTTCTATTTACTCTCCAAGGAAATAAAACAATCTAGATGTCCTTCAGTAGAAGAGCCAATAATGAAAATGTTGCGTGCATACAAAATGGTATACTGCTCAGCTATAAAGAAAAATGAAATCATGAAATTTGCAGAACTATGGATGGACTGAGAATATATAAGTCAGCCAAACTCAAAAGAAAAAGTCCACATTTTCCCTCATATGTGGATCCTAGCCTATATGTAAACAGCTGTTCAGTATAGGTGTAGAGAAACAGAAAAGAAACCAAAGAAGGGTAATCAGGCATCAAGGAAGGATGAAATTCAGGCAAAAGGTAGCAGCTGTATAAGATACAAAATACAAAGCTAATTGTTTTTCTAGTCTCAACTATGTTATAGTTTTCTTTTGTTTTAGTGTGTGTGTGTGTGTGTGTGTGTGTGTTGTACTAGTCAATAAAAATGTAATTGATAGTGAAAACATAAACCATTAACTGAAACTCTGGCTTCAGAATAGCTTCTCTCAACATTCCCTAGAGGCAAAAACTTTGGGTCTGAGAAAGTGTTTGCTTGAGTGACTCCCTTTATCTAGTGTATGATATTACTTATAAGGTTAATACAGCCAAATGATATACCCAAGAATGAATTTTCACTAGAGGGTGCTGCTGTCTTGTGATAAAAGTAGGATGTTGTCATCAGTATTGAACCTCAGTAAACACTAGTTTTTTTAATAGACTGTCGTAGAACATAATTGTGCTTTTTAAAATTTGTTTTTAAATCATTTGTATTTTGATAAATACAATCCATTTTTCATCAAAGGGGGTTGATGTTAAGTCATAAAAAAAGTGTTGGAAAACTACCATAAACAATAATACTATTTAGAATATTCAAATTTATGCCATACAACTAACACTGATTTTCTGAAAATTCATACAAGTATATTTCATACTAGAGTATACTGATCATGGTTGCATGTTCCTGACCCAAAAGCAATGGAAAAAATAATCATACTCGGCTATTAAGACTGAAAGTCAATTAAGACATTTTAGCTGGCTGAGTACTTAACCATTAATTTCACTTATATTTAACTATACTTAACTATAATTTCACTTGCTACTCCCCTTAAACTTGGAATGATCATATGTTTTATTTTTGTATAGTCTTCTTGTATATTTGCTAGTTTTCTTTTATTTTCAGAAGGGTCTCAGATTGGACTATACACATATGATAGCCATACCTGTAAAATACAAAGTGTGACAACCGAACTCAGGTATGAAGGAGACTAAGGAAAAGGATTTGGTAGACAGAAGAACATAGGTGAATGGACATTGTGACTCATCAGAACTATCTCTCTCTGTCTCTGTCTGTCTCTGTCTCTGTCTCTCTCCCTCTTNCTNTCTCTGTCTCTCTGTATCTCTGTCTCTCTCTCTCTCTCTCTCTCTGTGTGTGTGTGAAAGAAGCACAAAATAGTAGAAAATATTTAAAAGACTACTAAGTCTGAAAAAGCTAACAATTGAAGAACAGAAATTTCATAAGTGAAATATCAAGTAGTCTCAGCATCTAGAACACATAAGAATGAAAATTTTCTAGTCATTCAGAACAGTAGTGTTTGCTCAGTGTTACTGGTTTGTTTGTTTGTTTTTCCATTGTTGTTGTTCTCTGCTAGGTAACAGGAAAGACAGGTGTTAAGGTTTTTTAAAAGAAAATGTAATATTAAAAGAAATCTATGTAGAGTTATAGATAGTTTGTGTTTAATTTTTCAACTATATATTTTTGTATTACTGTTTTTGGTTGCTTAATAATAAATATAGTAGCTTGCAAGTATAAAGTTTTGTAAGAATAGAGAGCATAACTCAGTGGTTAAACACCTGTCTAGCACAGGAGGTCCTGAATTCAGTGCCTAATACTAACCCAAACAAGAAACAGAAAACTACATGCTATTCACAAAACAAGACATGGTTTGTTCTATATAGTGACTGGTTGTTTGGTAGAAAAACTAATTTGTTTTTATTTTAACTTTATTTAAAATGTGCAGTTCTTTTCTGCTGAGTGAAGAGAAAAATGAAAGTTTCATATTATACTTCATGGTTTACATGCTACCCATTCTAGAATATTATTTTCAAAAGATGTCATGCACAGAGTGTATTACTGGTGGAATATCTAAGTGGGAACAGCTGTGGTTTAGATTTCAGATTTTGTTTTTTCTTTTTTGGAGGAATTATATTATATATGCATATAAGGAGGTAGCTTAGAGATGGAAATGAGGCGAGACAGCAGCTTCCTTCTTTCATGTAACACTGCCTAGAGTTTAATTGTTACCACATGTGTAAAGATTATGCTTTTGACTGACTCACCATGTGAGGGCAGGTGCAGAATTTTTCCACCTAAGCCATCTTATCCAGAGCTCAATAAGCCTTAGTTTTTAGAGAATTTCAAGTTCTGTTTTGGACAAGAAATGTTCTTAATTTTCCATAATGATGGGAAAATGGGAAACAGATTGGTTTCTCTTAGACAGGGGACTAGCCCCTCTCTGTACCCGCAGTTGTTTGTTTTTGTTTTTGTTTTTTTGTTTGTTTTTTTTTCCACACAGTGTTCTGAAAGCCAAACATGTAGCAGTGGGCTGTGACATTGGCCCTCTACAGTGATGAGTTCAGTTCATGAGATGTGCAGTGAGATACAGTCTCAAAAATACCCTGAAAAGAAATGGATTTCATCAGGGTCAGGAAATAATAGGAAAGTTGGATGGCTGTAAGAAAAATTTTCAACAGAAGAAAATTGATTATATGTCATGCTTTAAACAATTATAAACATTGTATTTCGGGTAGGTCGTACACATTTTATAATCCATAGAGTTCATGACACACTGGAAATGATACTGAGAAGGAAGCATCAAATAATGTTCTGTAAATAGAAAGTAGTCTAACAGTGTTGTAGCAGCATATCTAATGTGCTTAAGACCTTTGTTCCCTAGTTCATATACCTCTTCATCTGTTAATGCATTTTTAGAGCAAATTTTTCCAAATATTTTAATTATCTCACTAACATAGGATAACTCATGCTTAATAAATTCAATTGCTCCTTCCTTTAAAGTAAAGAATAATGACATTTTTATTGCTTGATCTTTTAATAATTTTGAATGTCAGGAAAAATGACATACTAGCACATACTTGTAGTTGCCACACTTGGGGGCTAAGGCAGGAAGATAATGAGTTGAAGGCCCTTCTGGGCTAGAAGCTGGCAGAACTGCAGAACAAGTTCCAGGTCAGACCCTGACTTTTAAAAACATATGTGTACCAGACGTCGGCCCAGCATCAAATAGATGTCTCATTTTGTCCTTCTTAGCACCACAATACATATTAAGAGACAGATCATGTTTATTAAACTAGGTCACTCTAATTTCAGAAGTCATATTCTTAACTATACCCTCAAATAAGGGTTAGAATGGTGATTGAATGATATACTATATTACATATATTATAGATTCTCATTTGTTCTGACTGCTGTCATCTGGATATTCAAATTTGCAAAACTATATGCTAAAGCATTTTTCTGGCTGTTGTCTAGACTCTGTGGTCTGACTGAGCATGTGTAACTTATGCCACAAGAATTTGCTGGCTTCTATCTCCCTTCAACCAGTGTATTGTCATATTTCAAAGACTGACAAGGCAATTCACTTGGCAAGTGATTATTTACTATAGGCATAATCCAGTTTACAAATGACAGAATTCACCTTAGATTGGCTGTGGTACAGAAGGTCACCTTTCAAGTTTCCAGAGCAATTCATGTCACTGAGAAATTTTCCGGCTATTTCTTATAGAAGCTGACATTTATCTTGATTTTCTAGTCAGAACAAGCTATTTTATTTACACACACACACACACACACACACACACACACTTCACTTCACTTGGAGAAATTGCTAATACTCTATACTCCTCTAACCTTGTTCAGGTACATTTTTAAATTAACATTTTATTCATAAAAGTCTTTTTTAATGGATTATTATTTTGGGTTCTATCTACTGTTGTGTACCGTAGTAAAGAAGTTTGTTGTATTGATTTGAAATAAAACAGATGACTTTTTATTTCTATGTTAGTACATCAAAGTCTTAGCTGAATATATAACCCACTTATTACATTTCTTCTCTAGAAAAAAAATCACTTTTAGATTTGTAGTTTAAAGCCATTCTAGAGCAAATACTAGCCAAGGCACAGAACAAAGCTAAACAAATCTCTACACTTTAGTCCTAAAGAAAATTCTGTCTTTACATAATTACTTACATTGTTTTTCCTTTATATTTTCAGGGTATACTCATAAAAATTTTTTAGAGAATTATTATATTAGTTAAAATGGCATATGTTCAAAGTTGAAGCTGTCATACTATTTTATGGTTTTTATTGAGCCTGGATTTGGGACTGACAAAGGCTACTCCAGTAGAACTTGTGATTAAGTTTCCTAACACATTTTCTGCTTTGTTTTGGAAATGAAGAATACTTGCAAACAATAAGAAAATTCAGTGTTTTAAAGAATTCTGTTTTATTAATTGTTTTCCTTTTGTTCATTTAAGTCATTGAGACAAATCAATGTGAAATTCCAATTGTATTGACTATTGAGAATTAATTTGAGTTCGTTCTTTCCTATACAAAACTTTCTCAAAAATCTAATGTATGGGTCTTAGCTATGAAAAAATATTTTCACAATAATAAATTGCTATTTATGTCTTTGTTCTTTGCTTTCTTCTGTGAGTATAGAATGCTCTCAGTGGCTTCATGCCAGGGTATTCTACAGAAGTTTAAACAAAGAAGCAGCTGTTAGCCTCCACTATATACCATGCATTAAAACAGTGCAAGAAATAGAAAACATGGCCTCACCTTTTACAGCTGTTTTCTTAAAGATGACTATATATGGCATATGGAAGTTCCAGGTGTCTCCTTAACGTGGAATGCATAGACATACCAGTACCAACAGCATCCCTTCCAGCCCTCCTGAGGGACGAGCTCCTCATCTACAGAGAGCTGTTCTTCTTGCATGGAGTTTTGCATGTGTTGTGTTCAGAGTGCTTTTTTAACCATGTCCCTGTTTTTAGGTTGCTTCAAGCCTCGGCAAAGATCAGGTTACTTGATGTTGGCAGCTGCTTTAATCCATTTTTGAAGTTTGAAGAATTTTTAACTGTTGGCATAGATATTGTACCTGCTGTAGAGGTATGTGGTTTTATTTACAGACTCCATTTTTAACGTGTGTCCTTAAAAAGGAAAAGCACTATCTTTACATTCTTAAAATAGCAAACATATACTTACTTTCTACCAACTAGCAAATTATTTCTGAAAATGTTTAGTATTTAGCTAACCAATATGATCATATTTTCTTTGTTTTGTACCTTCTTTATATCTAGAAAGCCAGGATTTGGAAGTATACTGTCGAAAAAAAATCATCGTAATTTAAAAATTTGTAGGTTACAAAGATGTCTGTGTAGCTGTATTGCTTAGAATTCATAGGTGACTGCCTTGTACCACATAGGCAAGATTCTCCTGTCCGAGTCTTCCATCTTATTTTAGGAGTGCTAAGGTTCTAGGGTGTATGCATCAGCTTTTTATGTGAGTTCTAGGGGATAAAGCTCAGGTCTTCAGGCTACCATGGCAAATGGTTTTACCCATGGGGCCATCCCCTAAACCCTGTAAGACTTTCTTAGTCCAATTTTCTATAGAGTTTAGTGCCTAGCCAATTATGAAATATTTATTTCTTTGTTGTGTTTTCTTTAATCATTTGATGGCATTAATTAAACTTAATGTACAGTATGCTTCAAGGCAGAAATTAATTTTTTAAGAGTAAAAGTGTTATCATTTTTAAATGTTTGGAGTTAGTGCAGTACAAAGCATTTTACTGACCTTTAAAGGGTGCTAGCATCATTCTGCATATACAAATTTATCTATCACTTACACTTCTATCACTGTGACAAAGTACTTGACAAATATATATATTTGCTTACTTAGCTAGCTATTGATAGTAAACTGAATACAACTGTGAACAACATTAGAAGTGAATCACTCTTGCATGTTCTTATCCAGATTAAATCCCAAATAAGCATCAGTTTTAAATAGATGCTTTAAATTATCCCTAATGTAGTAGTATGTGAGACAGCTTGTGTGTATTTGTTTGCTGTATAGAATGATGGTTAGAAATCTGGGAGACTTAATTACTCAAGTTTTTAAAGTTTAGTTGAGAACAAGGTGTGGTGCTACACATGTGCAATCCCAACACTTGAGAGAAGATGGGTTCAGATGCCAAGTGTGAGCTTTGACTTCAAGATTTGAGGCTACGCTGAACTACTGGAGACCTTGTCTCAAGTAAATTTTTTTTTAAAAAAATGAATAAATAAATAGAAAGAAATGAAAATCTGTATAGAGTTAGAAGGAATAAGTAATGAATGCTAAATTATATACAAAAGCTGTGAGATGTTAAATACCATGGTGTGAAGCTTACGTATCAAGGTGCACATATTCTTGACATTGTTTTGTTGGTTTTTTGTTTGTTTTGTTTTGTTTTTGTTTTCTGAGGCAGGGTCTCACTATGTCACCCAGACTGGCTTCCAACATACAGTCCTTAGCTCAGGTTCCTGAGTACTGGAATTACAGGCATATGGTACCACACTGTGGAATTCTTACTCTGCCTTCTTTTTTTTTTTTTTATTTCTACAGAGTGTGTATAAATGTGACTTCTTGAACTTGCAGCTTCAGCAGCCACTCCAGCTTGCACAAGATGCTATAGATGCTTTTCTGAAGCAACTGAGAAACCCTATTGATTCTCTTCCGGGAGAACTTTTTCATGTGGTTGTTTTCTCTCTCCTTCTTTCCTATTTTCCATCACCCTACCAGCGATGGATTTGCTGCAAGAAAGCCCATGAGCTGTTAGTGCTGAATGGCTTATTGCTCATCATCACTCCCGATTCCTCCCATCAGAACCGGCACGCTATGATGATGAAGAGCTGGAAGATTGCTATAGAATCCCTGGGCTTTAAGCGCTTCAAGTATTCAAAATTTTCTCATATGCATCTCATGGCTTTTAGAAAAATCTCCCTTAAAACCACAAGTGACTTGGTTAGTAGGAACTATCCAGGGATGTTGTATATTCCTCAAGATTTCAACAGTGTAGAAGATGAGGAGTATTCTAACACTTCCTGCTATGTCCGATCAGATCTAGAAGATGAACAACTAGCATACGGTTTCACAGAGCTCCCTGATGCTCCTTATGATTCGGATTCTGGAGAAAGCCAAGCCAGCTCTATTCCATTTTATGAGTTAGAGGATCCCATCTTACTTTTAAGCTAATGTAAAAGCAAAAAGCCCTTCCATTCCAGATTCCTAAACTAAATGCTTACACTAATCAGAATACTAACATGAACTCAGTATTTAAAGCCTGGTTTGCATAGAAGAAATGCAAACGTTTACAGAGTTTGCTATTTTTTCTACTTCTGGATTTCAAAATTTATTCTTATATAGGAAGCTTAAAGTTTCATGGAGAGTGACTTCTGTCTTAGCAGAAACCACTGTTACTTTAGCATTTTGCATTAAGATTAAAAAGGTACCTTTTTTCTCTTTAGTGCTGTTGTAAAGCCTAATTTACTATGTATTTCCCTATTCAGTTTAGTGTTGACTTTACACCCTTGTCATGAGGAACCTCAAGATGTGTAGAAAGCTGTAGATTGCACTTTGATGAACTCACAAGTTGAATATTTCACACATAGGTTGGTGTAGTTATTTGTGGTACATATTTGTCTTTTCTTTAAATTGTTACCTTTTACAGACAAGTTTCCACTCAGTTTCATCTAACAATCCAGTATTCCTGAACTTTTTGAAATTGGTGACATTTTTATATTAAGCTCATTCAGAAACATTAGACATTGGAAGAGATATTTCCCAAAGAATGTATTCTAATTAACACAGTACAGCAAACACCATTGCCGAAGTAGTATTTCTATGATATTCTTACTGATAGAGGATTTGGTGTTCAGTGTATTTACCTGTGAAAGCAAATTTTTTTTTTTTTTTTTAAACTTAGACTGCATTTACAGAATGTTCTGTTTAAGCAAGAAGCAATGTATAATACTCAACACTGACCTGGAACACCTTTGAGAAAAGGGTTTGCACGTGTAAACGTTTATATTCTGCTGTGATCAACTCTGATAGGGCCCTCACCTGTCCTTTACGGCAGTGCTGCACTATAAGTTTGGAATTACATTAACAGTTTTTGAAATTAACCCTCTACTGATAATCTCATAAAATGGTCTTGACCTTTTGTTATCCTAATTCTTTCTAAGTACTAGCAGAAAATTTTCTTTGACTATATAAACAATTAGTTGGCTGTGGGAAATTTCCCTTTCCACATTGATAAATGCCTTTCTGTGTTTCTGAATCAGAAGCAAATGACTAACTAGAAATATGTGTCCAAACAAGACAAGTTTAAACAGTTAAGAACATTTAGTCCACATCGTCTTGTCAGCCAGCAGTTGTCATGTGTCATGTAAACTATCATTTTAAAGAGTGCCACTGTGTGGATTTTTTTCAAGTGGTTATTACATTAAAATTACCTCATACTGAGGTTTTTGCACTGAAATATCACAGTTTCAGATTTCATGGTTAATGTTGTATGAGCGTGTATGTATGTGTGTGTTGTATGTGTGCATATGTATTTTTAAAAGAAACTTGCATTTTCAGTAGTTGATCCTAAATTTCATAAACTGCACTTCTTTACTCTGGTAAAATGGATGTTTTTGTGCTTTTTGTGAATTGCGATAGTTAACTTTGAATGTCAAATTTTATTTAGAAATACATAAGCTTACACTTTAAGATATGTGTTCATTGTATGTATCCAATATTTCATGTTCAGTTTCACATGCTAAATTAGTGAAAGTAACTTGATTATAACTAACTTTAGAAAAGTCAGTTGTCTAAATGCAATAAACATTAATTGTTAAAAGATGCCATAAGTAACTTGAAAATTTTCATTTACTTTAAATAACGCATAGTCCCATCATTACTAGAGTTTCTTTCCATTTAGGCACTACAGGATAATGGTTTAAAACTCTCCCAAAAGAAAAGAAGACAAAAGATTGAAGAGGCACTGTGTTCAGAATAAAACAAAACTATGTTCTGGTAGCATCTCTCTTACCATACTGTTTTCTTGTCTGTTTTGTTAACTCATTACAATCCTCAGAGCAAACGAAACAATACACCAAATGAAATAGCTTTGAAAGAAAATGAAACAGTACTTTGGAAGGTTGGTCTAGGTATCACTTTTGAGACAACTTTTATGTCACAGCAAAAATGTTGGTGCTATAAATTCTTCTGGTTGTTTACTGAGATTGAGTTTGCTTTTGGTCCAAAGTTTGCATGATATATGTTAAGTAGTACTTAAGAATATCTCTTTATAAGACCTACTACTATTTAGTATAAATTGATTTGATTTGATGTCTTTTTTTTTTTTACTGTAAACTCAGCTTACTCAAATTAGAACTTACACCAGTACATATTCCACAAGGCCAGTTCCATGTGTAACTGTTGAAACATAAGTAGTCATTGTGGGTTGAGGTCATATTATATAATAGGTCCTTCAAATATTGTATAGGTACGCTAAAATTATTTCACCTGGATATTGATAATTTAAGGGGTTTCCTGTCACATTCACACAATTTCTCCAAAATAACTTGGTATTTCAAAAACATGATAATTGGGCCAAGTGATGGGGGCTTAAGCCTTTAATCCCAGCACTTGGGAGGCAGAACTATGACTTCAAGGCCAGCCTGGCCTTCAAAGCAAGTTCTGGGACAGCCTGGGCTACTCAAAGAAACCATGTCTCAGAAAACCAAAAAGGAAAAAAAAGAAAAGAAAAGAAAAGAAAAGAAAAAAGAAGGAAGGAAAAAGCCAGATGATAATCATATGGTTGGCTGGGCTCATCGGGATGGTGAACAGATCATGTGGTTTTACAGATCATGTGGTTGCAAAGTGGCTGGAGGTAGAGTACCTGAAAATGTATGTTGTGTTTGATGTATTTTTTCACATTTTGTGAACAAAGCACATTTATTAAAAAATTTAAATTTTCTAATATTCTTTGTCTGTTACTTGTAAACTGAAGAACTTTTGATCTTTGGTGTGTTTCACAAAAAAACTTGAAGTCTTGACATTAATTTAGAATTTGACTTTTAAAATTTTTCATCTCACCTGATCATGTCCCTTCATTTCAGAAGTTCATTCCCACAGATCCAGAGATACAGGTGACTGCCCATTACCAAACACTGCCAATTTCTTTATGACATTCTCATTAAGTATGTCCACCATATGTAATTGGTTCATAAAGAAAATGAAATGTGATAACAGTTTTAGTTAAGTATATTCGTCCCTTTAGGTTAGTATTTAGCTTTCTCATGAAACACTTTTAATTGAACAATTGTCTGTATTTTACCTTGTACCATCTGCTGGAAAACAAGTATAGAAATGATCATAGTCCCTAGCTTTCTTGGATCTTATGATATATATCATAATGGAGTACACACACGAATGAAAAGTATCATCTTTGTGTGTAGGGAATGGTAGCTTAATGATTCTATAGGTTTTCTGCTTTTCTTAAAATCCTTCATTTATTTCCAGGGTGGAATAGGAGTTTCAGGGCAGAAGGTTCAAACACTGGCCCACACATGCATGCACATGCACACACACAACCCCCTACACCACTGTTCAGCAAATTGCATTGCTCACCATTCCAGAAAAGCACAAGCTAAACAGATTTTCTGATACTAAAAGAGCTAAGAAAGCACTAGAGCTCTTCTCCATTTCCCACACGTGTCTGCATTGATTGCAGCAGTCTCCGTCCTCGGTAAGCAGTCAGTGGAGTGTAGATTTAAGGTCGGCCGTAGGAAGATTGCTCAGGGACAGAAGATGTATGTAGCATAGACAAGGCCCTAGCTTCAATCTCCTGCACTACATTAAAAGTTTAAAAGCCATATCTTGCCAGTGTTTCAAATTGTCAGGTAACAAAGATGGAAATGATAATGTATTCTTAATCATTTCACCTTTATATTATCTGTAATAATCAATGGAGAAAAGTCATATGTTCCATTGTGAACACTAATATCCCACAGTATTAGCGGTAGTCTGCATTCTCAGAGAACAGCCATTGTACCAACAATTGCAGTAACTTAGGCCCTATAAATGAAGTGAAGGAGAGGAGTGCTAGGTTTCCTAAACAATACAGAAATGCAAATTTCAACAGTCATAAAGTATTCTATTTACTACTTTTAGCTTTGATATGACTGTAGTATCCTAAAATAGAATGCTTTGTCCTAAAGTAGGCTCACAGTTTCTGTAGCTCACTGTGTGTTTTGAGATTTGTTTTGTTGGGGGTTTTGTCTGTTGTATGATCTTAACTGTATAGTCTAAGATGACCTCAGACTCTCAGGAATTCTCTCCCCTCAGCCTAGTAACTCTTGGAATTGCAGTCATGCGATACCACACCTGGCTTATTTGTTAAGATAATATTCCTGTTATTTGTAACTCTAAATATTTGTATTTAACAGAAATAATATCCAACTTAGTTGTATTTTTTAAAGGATTTATTTTTATGTGTGTGAGTCAAGAGAGATCATAGAATCGGTTTTAGTTTCAGTACCATAGTTCACTAGAGGGACCAGGGCTTTGTCTCCCATGATGCTTACAGTTCACAGTGTTTTAGCTCGTGAAATGCCAGAGTCCATGGCTGGTCTGGAGTTTTGACTCCATCTGCATTCCTGGTGATCAGCATGTTGTCTTATGCGTGGCCCTGCCATTGCATAGGACCAGATTTATCTCAGCTATTCCCCATGACCCCCCCGCCCAGCGATCAGTTCCACTCTTCACTAGTCTCCACCTCTGAACTTTGTGTGCCTATGTCACTAAGATGCCCAGAATTCAGCCAAATAGATTTGGAAGAATGGGATGTTAGAGCTGGAAGACAAACCCAGTTTAACAGATTCATAAAACACAACAAAGATATATACAGCTACCAGCTAGAAACATTCTCAAACTCCCAATCCTCTATAATGGAGTCCAAAAATCACAGGGATATCTGAAATGTCTGACACAGAATTCAGAATCTTACTTTGTAAAAGAATTAATAACATACAGAAGAATCGAACACTTGTACAAACTAATTAAATCTGTCCAAGACCTTGACAGGATGATCTCCAAAATCAACTTTAAACAATAATTGGAGAATAAAGTCTAAAATATAGAGGGGACATTGAATGAGAACCAAAAAAAATGGAAAAAGTGGCCAATAAAAAGCATCAGGGGAATGCCAGGGCCAAGAAGTGGGAGTGTGTGGGTAGGGGAGCAGGGCAGGGGGAGGGTATAGGGAACTTTCAGGATAGCATTTGAAATGTAAATAAAGAAAATATCTAATAAAACTAAATAAATAAATAAAAGCATCAGAAAATATCAACAGACAATACCATGCAGGAGAATGATTAGGGATGGGAAACAATAATATACACGTATGCATAGGTGAAAAAAGTTAACCTGATTAGTATTTCCAGAAAGTTTAGAACACATTCAAGAGTCAAATTCTCAAATGTCACAGAAAAGTAGAGATTAAAATCAAAATGAATACACTTAAATTACAGCAAAAGGACTCTTGAAGCTAGAAAATGAAGTAGACATCCAACCACAAAAGCATTTGTAATCTCAGATACATATTTCAAGAGAAAAAAATCTGACACATCACAATCAGGATGTCAAAAAATGAAATAATACTGTGGTAGTAGAACAAAGACCAACTAACATACAAAGCTAGGAATCATAATTCCAGAAATTTCATCAGCAATCTTAAAAGCCAGAAAAAAACAGAATGATGTTTCAAGCTCTAAAAGTATGAAGCAAGCATGCTATGGTCAATGCAGTTATCTTTCAAAACAGATGTAGAGAGAAGGATATTTCAAGACAAACACTGTATCAAACAATTCATAATAACCAAGCCAACATTGCAGAAAATTCTGATAGGTATTCTCTGATTATAGGAGGAAGAAATAGAGCTTCTACAAGAACACATCAGAGGGTTCACTTCAGGAAAGAAATGAACAAATGAAAAAAGTACCAGGAATGAATCAATTATGCCTAACACAGCAATCAAAACTAAGGGAGAAAGAAAAGAAGTACCAATAATCCTGAAAACCAGAACATCACCTAACAAATCCTGAGACATAGCAGGTTCCTTTCAATAATAATCTTCAAGTGGCCTCAGTTAACTATTAAAGAGATACAGAGCTGTCTGCATTAAAAGACAAGAACCAGCTATTACCTTGATGAAGCACACTAACAAAGACATACAAACTCTAAGTATCAAAAGATAGAATCAAATTGCCAAACAGAAAACAAAAACAAGCAGACAAAGCAATCCCCATATCTGACAGAGTAAACTTCAAATCACAACTAAGCCAAAGAGAAAAAGAGAGGCGCTAAGTATAACAGGAAAAAAAAAGTCCAAAAAAAAAAAATTTGTAAACATTTATGAACTAATAGTGAATCCATAAGGTCTCACGAAAATGACATCCTAAAGAGGTCCCAAACAAAAACAAAACCACAGAGGCATTTGGGAACTAGGGTCCACAACTCTGAGTTTTGATTAGTTATGATTGAAAGGACAGGAATCAGCACAAGACACAACAAAACCAAGTTCTCAACATACAGAAGATGTATTTACCCCAGAAGGGTAATAAGGGGCAGGGAATAAGAGGCAAAGACAGGAGATAGAGGACCAGTGAGAAGAGAAAAGGAATAAACAGAAGGGGAAGGGACAACTGCCCCAGAGGAACAAAGTACTGCTTCTGGATAGAGAGGAGCAGACATGGCCATAGGCAAATGGCAGTTTATAGAGGGAAAAAGGAAACCATGTGTTAGGATACGCTGATTGGTTTAGATTGGCCATGTTAATTAGAGCGATCAAGAAGGAGCTTTTGATTGATGGGCTTCAATACTTTGATAGCTGGACCTTGGTAATAGCCTCAGGAGGAAGAAGTGGCTAATAAGGCAGTAGACTTTAGTGGCCAGCTTTAGGAATGTAATCAATGGTTGAGCAAGGCAGAGGAAATAGGAAAGTGGCAAGGCCTGCCAGTGCCACGTCTGTCATGTTCAGGCCGATCAGAGCCCTTCATTGATTTTCTGTAATGGTCTTACATCTGTGGCAAAGAAATAGTTTCTTGATGAGGGACTGAGGATTATCTGTGATTTATTTGTGAATATAAGGACAAATATTTAGAAAGTAGTAAGGGATTATGCTGGTTTAGTAAAATGGCAGTTGTAGGTTTTCCAGGGTGCACACATGGGTGTATGACAACAATTTTTTTTTAAAAGGCCATAACTTGAAAGAGAGCAAGGTGTATGTGGGTGGGGGATTACAGGATTACAAGGGAGGGTTTGGTGGGAGGCAAGAGATAGAAATGATGTATTATACATACATACATACACACATACACACACACACACATATATATATGTATATATATTTTAAAAAGCAAAGATACACCATCGACTGAACTTAATGCATACATACAGGATATTCTACCCAACAAATAATACACACAATCTTCTAAGTGGCACATAGTACCTTCTCCAAAATTGTTCATGTCATGGGCCATAAATCAAAGTTTAAGGAATAGTTTTGAAGCAACAGTATGTCATTAAAGAAATCTGAAGAAATGTCAGATTCCTAGTGTCAAGCAAAAAGGAAAATACAACTTACCAGAACCTTCAGGACATAGCCAAGGGAGTCTAAGGGGACAATATATAATTATAAGCACTCATATCAGAAAAGCCATCTCAACAGCCTAATGATGTACATTAAGGTTCCGGAAAACAAGAAGAAGCTAATCCCCAAACCCTGTAGATGGACCTGTAATAATAGCAATAATAATGCAAATTTGGAAAGAAGTTATTGAAATAGCAAAAATCAATATACAAGGTCCACCAACGAGGTGGTTGTTTGAAAAGGTTGAGAAGATTGACAAAACCTTAGCCCAACTTGCAAAAAGAAAGAGGAGGATGTGAAAAGGAAATTCTAGGTGAAAAGACTGTCCTTAAAACAGACTTCAATGGATATTAGCCAAAAAAGTACAGAATACTCAGGATACAATTGCAGAACTCAAGAAGGTTAACAAGTCAAAGAGCCTAAGTGAGGATGCCCCAATCCCACTTAAGAGGAAGAAGAAAGCAATCATGGGTGTGTGGGGAGGACCTGGATGGGAAAGGGGACAGGGAGCGCAAGAGGGAAACATGATCAGTTATTTGCGGGAGTGAGGGGGGCTGGTGGACAGGATTGAAGCCCTGAGGGCCAGAAGAAAGAATGGAAACAGGCAACCTCAGAAGGTGGAGGTGGGAGGACCCTCTAGAATGTAGTAGAGAACTGCGAGGTGAGAGACTCTCAGGACTCAAAGAGAGGGGGACCTTAGATGAAATGCCCTGCAGTGGGGAGAGGGAACCCGTAGGGTCCACCTCCAGCAGCAAAACAGGGCATCAAGTGGAGGGATGGGTTTGCCATCCCACAGGCAAAAACACTGACCCAGAATTGTTCCTGCCTAAAAGAACTGCAGGAAGAAAAATGGAGACAAGCCTGCAGGAAAGGAGGTCCAATGACAGGTCCAAATTGAGATCCAGCTCAGGGGGGAGGCGATGGTGTGCTTCCAAACAGGAGCCTATCATGACTGCCCTCCAAAAGGCCAACAGGCAGCTGAAAGAGTCAGATGCAGATATTTACACCCAACCAATGGACAGAAGCTGCTGACCTCTGTGACTGAATTAGTGAAAAGCTGGAAGAAGCTGAGGAGGAAGGCAACCCTATAGGAAGACCAGCAGGCTCAACTAACCTGGACCCCTGAGATCTCTCAAACACTGAGCCACCAACCAGGCTGCTTGCACAAGCTGATATGAGGCCCTTAACACATACAGTAGAGGACTGCTGAGTCTTGATTCAGTGAGAGAAGATGCACCTAACCCTCAAGAGACTTGAGGCCCCAGGGAATGGTGGGGGGAGTCTGGTGGAGTAGGGTTGGGGGGGCATCCTCTTGGAGAAATCGGGGGAGAGGAGGTATGGGATTTGGAACAATCAGAAGTTGGACCCCAACGGGGATAAAGACCAGACTGTACAAATAAGATTAAATAATTTAAAACAAACAAACAAACAAAAAAACAAAAACAAAACAAAACAAAAAACCCAAAAGACAGACTTCAATGAAATCCAGGACATCATTGGGTAATTATTTGAAACCTTACACATCACAAAGCTAGAAAACCTGTGAAGAGTATATGAGTTTCTAAATACATTAAGCCTACCACAATTAAAGCCAGATGATATGTAAGTTGGTCTATTATAACAATAAGATGAAGCCTGTAATTAAATCTCTGTGCAAAGAAAAAGAAAAGTCTAGAACCAGAAGATTTCTCTGTTTAATTCTATCAAACTTTGATTGTTTGTTTTTGTATTGTTTTGGTTTTGGTTTGTTTTTTTGAGACAGATTATCAATATGTAGCTCTGGCTAGCCTAGAACTTGATTTTCTGTGTAAACCAGGCTGACCCCAAACACAGAGATCCACACCTGCTTCTGCTTCCTGAGTGCTAGGACTAAAAGTATTTGCCATACACATGGCCTTTATCAAACTTTTAAGCAAGATCTAATACACTAATCAATTTGTTCCATAAAACCGAATGGAGAAAATCTACCAAACTCTTTCTATAAACCAGTATTATCCTGATGGCAAAACTGGATAAAGATACTACACATTAAAAAAAAATGACCAACCATTTTTTTTTTTTTGATAAACATTGGTGTAAAAGTTGCTAGTCAGGGGATAGATGTTTCAACTAGACATGCTTCTTGCTTTTCCAGGAGATAGATATAATTTGATTCCCAGAAATCTACAGGGTATCCAACACCCTCTTCTCAACTCCCTAGGTGCCTGCATGCACACACACACACACACACACACACACACACACACACACACACACACACATTAAAGTTAAAATTCAAAAGTACTTGCAAATAAAATTCAGGAACACATTTGAAAGATCATATGTCAAATATTCAGGCTTCATAACAGAGATAAAAGATTAGTTCAACATATGCAAATCAATAAATATACCCTATAAGTAAACGTAAGGTCATAAATCATATAAGTATCTCAATAGAGTCACAGAAGGCATTTGGCAAAGTCCAACTTACTTTCATGATAAGTCCTGAAAACATTAGGGATTGATGAAGCGCACCTCAAAATAATAATGCTATATATGTCAAACTTAGAGCCAGTGTTATACCAAATGCATAAAACACCATTTCCTTTAATATCAGGCAAAGACAAGGATTTCCACTCACTTCTTCTCCTTAATATTGCACTTAGTGTCTTGCTATGGACATAGGACTAAAGAAAGGCATAAAAAGGATAAAAATAGGAAAGGGAGAAGTCAAGCTATCTTTATTTGCAGACAACAGGATTCTGGACTTAAAATGTCCTATAGTCTCTACCATAAAATATCTTGGATTTTATTAACCCTTTCAGTAAAATTGTAGAATAATATCAATGTACAAAACCCAATAGCTCATGTATATTATACACTAACAATGAGCTCACAGAGAGAGAGTTGGAGGATGGGGAGGGGAGACCAAGAAATACAACAGAACAGTTAGGACTCTTGTTTCACTTAACATAGATGGTGAGGGGGAGGAGAAGCTCCCAAAACAAGAATCCCAAATTAAAATCCAGCCCTTAGAAGGAGAAATCTCTACATCCCAGGTTCAACTTCTTGAGCACTGGACACATATGAGACACATATAGGAAGTCAGGTTTATAAATGTTTACATTAAAAAATTATTAAAAAGTCAATGGCCTATGATCTAAATTTAGATATGGAAGAGTTGTTACACCCGGGTTTAATTTTGGACTATTTGTCTTCTGAGATTATATTCCGAGAAGGACAGGACAACTGAATGGAGGTGCCCAGCACTTACCTCTTCCATAAAAAAATAAAATAAAATAAAATAAAATAAGCATTTTAAGGGGCATGGCAGTGGAAACATACTGGAAATGTACACTAGGGACAGGAACCTTGTAGGATTCAAATACCTGGGGTTACAAGGGCCCAGCAGTGCATCCGTAGACTCCAGATTCTAGGAGTTAGTTTCTCAGTCTTCACAGATTTGCAGCCCACTATGGTAAGTAAGTTAAAATCTGCACAAGAGTCTTGCTTTGGAAAAGGATGTTCCATCATCTCTCAGTGATCTGCCAAGGTGTCCTAGCTAGGCAATCACCCTGGAAACAAAGCCTTTGTCTCCATCAAGCTGTTCTAGGGGTCAGAAAGCATCACGTGTTTTCATCTTTCGACTCACACTTATTCTACTGCATTGAACCCAGGGAAGCAGCCTTATAAAGCCAACCTGGTACAGAAGAATGACTGTGACTCAAGTCCCATGGGTGCCTTCAATAGTCTCATGCAAGGTCCGAGACATCAGGGAGGTGTCTTTATACACCGATGGTGTGCGCAGCTTCAACGGAGATTCTTACAAATGCCAGGTCTAAAGGTTGCCATTCGTAGAGTCAATGTCATCTGCCTCCTTCCTGTGCTGCACCCATGGACCAATTACTAAGAGGGTAATCAAGAAACAGCCTGTCTCCAGCTGCCCTACTAAGTGGGACTTGACAACTCTGAAGCTCTGGCCATTGCCTCAACCCTCCTGTTGATAGCCAAAGGGAACCCCCAAAGGTGGTGGTTCTCAACCTTTCAAAGGGGTGAAAAACCAGATATTTACACTGCAACTCATAACAGTAGCAAAATTGCAGTTAGGAAGTAGCAACAAAATAAGTTCATGGTTGACATCACCACAACATGAGGAGCCTTATCAAAGAGTTGGAGCATTAGGAAGGTTGAGAACCACTGAAGGGCCTAAAGGAACTTCACACAGCTCTGGCAGCAATCCCACTCCTGACCAGGCGCACTGATGAGGAAAAGAACAACAATGAAAGCTTGTTAGTAGCCACAAAAGCACAGATGCTCTGAGAGAGTGTGTCAAGGGTGTTCTTTTGCTTGGTCATGACTGAGCATGCCAGCACTGCTCAGGTCGAGGTACTGGAAAGGATTTATCTGCTGGGTCCTGTTTCCTGTCTTCCAAAACACTGGTTGCCTCATATTTTGCTGTCTCTCTCCTAGCCCATTGCAGTTGGCCACAACGGATGGCAGAAGCAGAGGTGACCAGCAAGTACTGATTGCTATGAAGAGTTTCCACACCACCCCCACAGCACAGCTCTAATGACATGGGCGTGCTCCTTTCTGCCACACCCTCTTTAGTTACGACCCTCAGAATACATACCCACACATGCATCTGAAGCCAAGCATGTGCCCCTCCCCTACGGGAATTCCTAATAAAGCCCTCATCTTTTCTTTGTTGGGGAGAGCATCCTATTTTTGCAAGTTGTGGTCTACTGCCTGCAGGCAACGCTCTGCCTCTTCACTCATCTATGCTAGCTGTGATGTTTGGCTTGCCACTTAAAGCTATGAGCCTATTGTATTCCCATAGAAAATGACAGTTCTTGCAGCTATCCACATATAAGTCCTGCTCCAGCTCTGTTTCCACCTTGGCTGACAGTGCATGGATGTCTTGCGTGCATGGTACACAGAAGGGGAACCTGAAGTTTCTACCACTTTTTTTCTTTCATACCTATTGGCCTATGTCATGCCTTCTTGGAATTCTTCAAGTAACCAGTTCTTCCTGTACCAGAGACCCTGCTGGGAGCATCAAGCATGCCTGTGGAGTGCCTGGAGAGATGCTCAGCCTAAGTTCATGCCTTGCTCTTGCAGAGGATCAGTTCAGTCTTAGCACCCAAGCTGGGTAGCTCATAACTATTTCTAACTCCAGCTCCAGGGAATCCAATGCCATCTTCTACTGCACATTCTAGTTCGCATACATTCACAGACATAGACATAGACATAAATAAAACAATATTTGAGTGAATTCTATAGGTCTGCCACTGCTATTTTCAGAGTGGGCTACACAGAGAACAACCCCCACCCCCACCCCCACCATTGCTATCTGTAGCACATCTGTCAAAATTGCTAAAGACACCAAGGGCAATGGATTGTTCCAACCCTGCCATGTCCAGGGTTATTAATCACAGCCAAAGATGCTGTTAAGAGACTACACTATAGTGTCCAGAACAAATTAAACCCAACATTGCACGACATCACTGACTCCTGAAGACACATCTTCAAGACAAAGCAGCTTACTAAGAAGGCCACACTGTAAGTGGCAAGGCATTGCACAAATCTCACAGCATGTCCCATGAACAACATTCTTTTGAAATGGTGCCTTCAAAATAAAATTCTCTAGTGATGTCTTACAAAGACACTGAAATGGATGAAATGACTGGTGAAGAATGGACCCGCTGCATGTGGTGGAGCGCACCCATCAGCCTAGCAGGCTGTAGAGGCAGGCTTACAAGGCCAGACTGTGATACACAGTAAGTTTGAAGCCATCCTTGGTGACGAAGCAAGACATTGTTTAAGTCAATAAATCAAGGCTTAGTGAGATGTCTCAGTGAGTAAAGGGACTTGCCACCGAGCCTGATGACCTTAGTTTAACCCTTGAGGCTCACTTGGTAGTTAGAGAACATTAACTCCACTAGCCGTCCTGTCCGCTGACCTCCACATACCTGCACTCACACAATCAGTAAATAAATAAACCAATGATGATCAAATAAAGAAACCAACTGAGATATCAATGAGATGGAAAAGAATGCACATATGCAGTTATACAAACAAACACACAAAAGTAGAATAATAAATCTGGGGAGATGGCTCAGGGAGAATTGAACCAGAGGACCCGGGTTTAATTCTCAGTGTACCACTGTGGTTTATAACTGCAGTTCCATGTGACCCTTTGCTCTCCTCTGCCCTGTACAACCAACAGGCACTAAAGTGGTGCACAGCCATGCATCCAGGCAAAACAATATACACTTAGAAGAAATAAATTTAGAAAAAAAAAAAATAGGACGGCAATTCATACCGGGTTTGAGCGAGTGGAGTGAGATTTTAGGAGGACCTCAATAGAATTCACAGAAGTGAAGAATTTAACAAGCCAAAATACTGTTAAGAAATGGAACAACACACTACAAGAATAAAGGGAGAGCAGAGGTGTCCACCTGGGAGGGCTCTCACTGCCTGAGCTGGTAAGGGAGCCATCTTTGCTCCAGTATATCCAGGCTCCAGTCATTACCAGGGAGACGGCTGACTTCAGAAGGGACACAGCTTCTGGGACAGACCCCGGTTCTGGCTCCAGACATCCGGGCACCATCCCCACCGGAGCAGAGGTGTCCTCCCGGGAGCACTCTCACTGCCTGAGCTGGTACAGAGACAAAGTTTGGAGCTAAGATGAAAGGATGGGCTATCCAGAGACTACCCCACCTGGGGATCCATCCCATCATCAGCCACCAAACCCAGACACTGTTGCACATGCCAGAAAGATTCTGCTGAAGGGACCCTGATATAGCGGCCTCTTGTGAGCCTATGCCAGTGCCTGACAAACACAGAAGTTGATGCACACAGTCAGCTATTGGATGGAACACAGGGCCCCCAATGGAGGATCTAGAGAAAGTTCCCAAGGAGCTGAAGGGGGCTGCAACCCTGTAGGTGGAACAACAACATGAACTAACCAGTACCCCCTGAGCTCGTGTCTCTAGCTGCATATGTAACAGAAGATGGAGTATTCAGCCATCATTGAAAAGAGAGGCCTCTTGGTCTTGCAAACTGTGTTTGCCCTATAGAGGGGAATGCCAGGGCCAAGAAGTGGGAGTGGGTGGGTAGGGGATCAGGGTGGGGGGAGGGTATAGGGGACATGTGGGATAGCATTTGAAATGTAAATGAAGAAAATATCTAATATAATAATTAAAAAAGAATAAAGGATATCTGAACTTGATGGAATAGTCCTTTTGAAATAGTCCAATCAGAGAGAGAGAGAGAGAGAGAGAGAGAGAGAGAGAGAGAGAGAGAGAGAGAAGAAGAA
>NC_034591.1:34542975-34546921 GCF_900095145.1 Mus pahari | reverse complement strand
GAGAGGAGAGGAGAGGAGAGGAGAGGAGAGGAGAGGAGAGGAGGAGAGGGAAACCTTACGATATTGTTAATAACTATAGTTGCCTTCCCTTCCTTTGCTGAGTTCTGGGTGTTAAGGTGCTGATCTTCAGCTCATGAGAAGGGGAAAGTGATAGAAATTAATGCAGCTCAGTTGATGTCTATAGACAACAAAATGGAGACCTTGGAGTTAGCTATTGGGAGAGCGCTTGTCTAGCATCCATAAAAGCTCTGGGTTTGATCTGCTGCCCTGCATAAACTCAGAGTGGCGGTACTCACCTGTAATCCCAGCCCCGGGGGCAGAGGCAGAAGGGTCAGAAGTTCCATGCCATCCTTAGTTCCATACAGAATTTGAGCCCAGCCTCTTGTACATTAGAGCCAGTCTCAAAAGACCAAACAAACCCTAATATCCATGCTTAAATGGAAGCAGGGTGCCTTACTTAAGAAAGTCCAACTTTGCTTCTTAAATTACCACACAATAGGAAGTGACGGATGGTTGGGAACTTCCGGACACATTTCTACAGTATTTTCACTTTGTAGACAGATAAAGTCTTAGGAAATGGACTTTTTTTAATACATGGAGAACACTGAGATAAAAATTAAAAGTTGAAGTCAAAATATCTAGTGATATGAGCCGTATGCATCTGAATGTAATCCTTAAATCTGGGTTCTGAGAATTTGCTTACTAGGGTCCCTTTAGAACACCTAGTCCTTACTGCATCGAGGACAGCGGGATGGATATGTAGTGTAGACTCTTCCCGATGGTTCTTAAATGTCTTCCAGAATAGCACTCCTTTCCCATGTACTGTGAACACTGCTGATAAGATTGCTCCCCAGTGGGAACCCAAAACAGAAACCATAAAACGGGATGGAGTCCCTACTCTGTGATGGTTAATTAGAAGGACCTGAAACCATGTAGTTCCACTGGCTGTTGGATACTTTATTTGTAAACCGGTGAAGCTATTTATAGCACTGGATTTTTATAAAGGTTATATAATATAGATGAAAGCACTTTGTAACTGAAATGGAATGGTGTTACCGTCCCTTGAAAACCCAGACTTTAGCCTTAGGTCCAGACTGAAGAATTTAAAGGAAGGAACACAACATAGACTGTAAGGAGGGATTTATATGGGATTCACTGCTGGCATCCTGCCACACAGGATTGAAATATATGAGGGAAAGACCTATCCTTCTGTGACACAGGTGCGGTTCTCTCTGCCCTTTCTTAATTTTTTATTAACATGGTTCTGTTTTTAACAGGTGTTGTTTGTTTGAATTAACTCCTCTGGGTGAACTTCTTGGCATGGGACCCATAGACTGTTCCTGCAAAGAGGCATGTGTCAGAGAACATCTGTTCCAGCTGTTAGGATCATTACACTGCCATCAATAACCATCGCCTGAAATCTCACGGCACTGAAGAGATTCCCAGATGACTGTCTTATGTCCAGGTGTTGGGCTGTTGATGTGCCAGATGTCTGGGGTTGGGTACTGGCATGTGCTAGAAGGTCAGGGGATAAATTGCAAGACATAGTCCTCTCCCTCCACTTGTGGGTTTGGGGGATGGGCTCCGGCCATGAGGCTTGGCTACAGACACCTTGGATACAGGCGCCTCATTGCCCTTCTGCCTTTTTTTTTTTTAAGAAATAAATTTCATGCAGTCCTTTATGATTATTAGATACTTTTAATAAGATTAATATAGGTGATCTTTAAAAGGAAACAGGGAGATGATTATTAAGCACCAAGAGAGCCATATGAAACCCAATACTTTTTATGCTCACTTAAAAAAAAACATCAGTGGATGTTATCACCTCCCTCTCTAGTATGTGGTACCTTGTGATGTAAGCAAGCCTCAGACAGAGTGCTATACACAGATTCTTATCAGAAAGGAGACATGACACAGTGCTCAAACAGGACTTTGTGGAAGTCCTAAAAAGTTGTCTAACATCCCTGGAATCACTTTGAAAGGGTCATAACTGCTAGCAGAAGATTTAAAAACAGTTTTTAAGAAATCAATTTGCTTGATATATAAGTGTTTATTTTTATAGTTTTTTTTTTAATTTTGTTACTCAGTATGTTTTGATTACATTTTCACGCTCCTCCAATTCATCCTAGATTCTCCCTACGTACCCAACCCAATGTTGGTCCTTTCTCTCTCCCCTCTCAACCAAATAACAACAACAAATCAAAGAACACACCTCCACACAGGAAAAGACAATCTTCAAACAAAACTCAAAGCAAACAGGCAGAACAAAAATAAGACAAAAACAAAACAAAACACAAAAACAAACTTCCATGAGTTCGTTTCGTGTTGACCTGCTACTGGGCATGAGACCTCCCATGGAACATGGTGGACCAATCCAGTGACAATCACCTGCTGAACACTGATCCATCTGATCTTCCTGTTGCCAGCTGGTATCAGATGCAAATAGCTTCTTGGTTAGGGGTGGGACTTTGTGTCCATTTCCCCATCTCCATGATGAGACCTTGCCTGGTTTGTACCTGTGTGGGGTTTGTGTGTGCTGCCACAGTCTCTATGAGTTGGTTTATCCGTACTTCAGGAATGCGAAGAAACGGTGTCTGGAAGACACATTTCCTTGGTGCCATGTATCACCCCTGCTTTATAGTCTTTCCACCTTCTCTTCCTTGCAGACTCCCAAGCCTTGAGGGGAAGGCTTTGATTCTTGGGAAAGAAGAACTGCCTTTGTGACGTGATAGCCAGGCATTTTCTTAAACACTTTTCATTTCCACAGGAAAAAAAAAAAATCCCTTGTAACCCTTCGTGTTAATTAATATACTTGTAATCAGATTTTACATCATGTCACTGAAAAAGTACTTGTGCACCCAACTCTCCAAATTAACTGCCTTTGATTGTACAGATTAAAGATTTTTGAACCTTCAAACGCAAAATATTCTAAAATATACAGAAATGGTAATTATCATCAAGAAACAAGGTGACAAGGGAGAGGGTCACTTTTGAGAAGGAAAAAAGTCTGTTTTAAAGAGTCTTAGTACTGAGCAACACAAAACAGCTATTGCTATTCAAGTAGAAATGGCTGATTTGAGTAGAAAATAAATTTGCTAGAGGATATTGGGTAGCTCAAAGGACTCCTGGGGATCCAGAGCTAGAAGTCTGTGGACAGAAACTATAATGGGATAATTAGTACAGGGGGTCTATAACTGGCCATGGAGCTATTCACAGACATTTCATAGCCTATAAGACTGATTGAAAGAGGACAGCAGGGTTATACATGTCAAGCATGGGCACCTGAGATCTAACAGTGAAAGCCAGATGCCAGAGCACGCGTAGCCCTCACTGCTGTCCTAAAACCTTAGCTCCAGCCGCTCCAGCCCTGCAGCTGAAGGTTTTCTAAGCCATCGTCTTCTCTCTGGTGAGACTAACTGAACATATCTGTGGGGAGAAAATGGAATCTCGAGAGAATGTGTACTGTTAAAATGGGTGTGGCCATGTCAAGAATCACAGTGCTTCGGACCCAGAGAACTAGCTCGGCCTTCAGCAAGTCAGGCTCAGAGGACAAGTGAAAAAAAGCCTTTCTCTGGTTCAAGTACAGATGGTTAAGAGCTATTGACCCTTTAACTAAAATCAATGCTTACAGAAATTATCAACCACAAGTTCCCCTTCTTGGATGACTACAACCTGAAACTGTTCGTAACAGAAACCATCTACCTAGATTAACTAACTGGACTCCTCTAGCACACAATCAATATACAATATGTCTACTCCTTGTTCAGAGATACATAATAAATGCCCCAACTTTCCAGGCTGCTGTGCATTTCCATCAAAGCATATGCCCTAACTGATCCCAGCTTTTCTTTCTTTTTCTTTCTTTCTTTCTTTCTTTCTTTCTTTCTTTCTTTCTTTCTTTCTTTCTTTCTTTCTTTCTTTCTTTCCTTCCTTCCTTCTCTCTCTC
>NC_034591.1:34513876-34542555 GCF_900095145.1 Mus pahari | reverse complement strand
CTATATCAGGGTCCTTTCAGCAGAATCTTGCTGGCATGTGCATTAGTATCTGAGTTTGGTGGCTGATGATGGATCCCAGCTTTTCTATGTGTCTTGGCATCTGTCCTTTCTTCATTCCCTTACCTCTACCATCAGGTCAAATCTGAAAGCCAGGCAACTGAATAGTTTTTGTTATTACAGCTTCAGCCCCTGGACTCCTATGGTAAGAATTTGTCCAAAGTGGTCTCAGATGGTGGCATAAAGCAAATAAATGAAAAATGTTTAAAGTGTCCACAAAAGGCAAGTTGAATTGGAAGTGAATACAGTATCTCTGAGGTAGGGAGGCCCAAAATTATAGATTTGGTAGTCTGGTTAGGAAGCAGGATTAATTCTACAGCCAATCATTTTACTCCATATGTGAAATCTGAATCCAAGAGATGGGTTTAATACTATAGATGTAGCGGCTGTCACAACTGCTTTAATAAATTACATTTATTAAATGAAAATGATTACATTTTCACTTTGTTGATGTGAGAAAATTTGGGTAACTCCATGTAGAGCACCATTTGTTACCAGGGAAATTGGGATTCCTTTTTTGGGTTCTCAGTTTTGTTAAAAGAAGGATTTAAAAGTGAATTCTGAATCCTAAGGACAATTAAAGTCAGAGGGAAAACAGGGCAGGCGGGTTGGTAGCTACAAGGAGGAAAGCTATGGAGAAGAAAGAGAGAAACAATCAGAGAAAGCTGTGCTACTTAAGTTAGGGGGGCATATTCAGGACTGGAGGTCAGCCAACAGCCCATGGCAGTACTCAGCTACATGGAAGAAAGGGGGGATTGTTTCAGAGAAACAGTGAAAAATTCCAGCCGTGAGAGAAAACATGCTTAGGCTTTTGACAGTATCTGAAAGTAAAAGAAGAAAGAGAAAAAACTGCAAAGTCAGAAAAGCCACTAAGCCACGTGGCAGGGCTCTGTAGGCAGTGAGACTTCTGGGAAGGAAAACCAAGTTATCTCACTGAGAGGATAATTATTCCTCCCATCCCTTTCCTGAGGGACAGCTCTTTGACCAGATAATAGGCAGGTCTAGCTCCACTGACCCTGAAGGGAGGAGACAACTGCATGGAATGTTCCAACCCTTGGAGCAGATCGGACTGCTCCAACCAGGGTCAGGTGTAGACTCCACTCTTTTGACATTCTTTCCAGGAGGAAACAGTTTTCCCTTAATGGGTCTCAACAGAGCTCTGGTGTCCTCAAGGGTCTCCAAGGCGACTGTAACATTAAGAGACGTGGGGAAAAAACCCACATAGATAACACTAATCTAAATTAAGTGTTGAGAACAAGCGAGGGCCAACAATATTTGATCCCTTTGTTTTATAAACATTAAAACCTTTCTGTCAGAAACTTAAGCTAAAGTCATAGTGAGAGAAACTGGACCGGGGTGGCAGGGACTACATTTGAGGAAATGAAAGCAGGCTGTAGCGCAAAGCTGGGGAGGGTGTGGGAGGTTAAACTAGAGGAGAAAAGCACACGCTTTGTTTTTATATGAGGATGTTTCTCTCTCTCTCTCTCTCTCTCTCTCTCTCTCTCTCTCTCTCTCTCTCTCTCTCTCTCATATATCATGCAAGCTAGGCAAGCATTCTACCACCCACATGCCCTATTTAAGGATTTGGAGCTTTATCTGAAAGGATAAGCCATTTAAAGGTTGTAAGGCATTTTTAAAACACACATTCTCCCTCAATCCACAGAAGAACCTTGTAGGATAGATGTTATCAGTGTTTGTTTACACATGAGCGGACTAGGGTTTTGAAATGGTTTGACCTACATGAGGGGCTGCAAGCAGCAGGAAATGGAATCAGAAGGCAGGCAGGGACTTTTTGGTGGAAATGGTTTTGTTTTGTTTTGTTTTTTCTTTTTTCTTTTTTTTTTTTTTTTTGGAAAGGAAAGGGATCGTCTTGCTTTTTGCCTGGCTGTATTCTATTCAGGCTTCGCTCAGAACTGTTATTCAGGCCCAACTGTGTATTCCCTAGTAAAATCTAGTTCTTAGTTTTTAACTAAGAATGCTATGGAGTCAGTTTAGCTTTCTTTCTTATCTCCCTGTTTTCTAGATAACAAGTACCTTTGTTGTGCTAGCAACAATGTTGTTATGCTTCTAAGTCATTGCTCCCTTTAAAGCTAATGTGACTCTTCATTTGCTCAAGCATCCCTACCCCCTGATCCTAATCTTTAAAGTCCCACTTCTACAAGCTCTCTACTGAATTGGAACCATTATCTCCTCTCCATTGCAAGATGGATTTATAGCGGTCCGTACGCTTATGAGACTGTCTTAAATAAAGCCCTCCTTAACAACGTGTTCTTACAGGTATTGAATATCTTTAAAATTCATTCTGTACATAGAGGGACATACTGCTTCCCTGTATATTCACAGTCCTGTGAGAAAGGTTTTGTTACCATTTCACAGACTGGAGAAACCAATTTCAACCCCTGAGACTGCAGCTCCACAGTACCTGTGAAATGTGGCGCTCACCTGTACGACTATGTTAATTCAGGTGCCATCAGAACGCAAATTAAAATCATCTCTGGTGTTTGAAGGTCTAGGCCAGGGAGAGCTAGCTCGGGCTGTAGAATGAAGATGTCCAGGATTGGGGCTTAATGGCGGATTTAACTAGAAAAGCAGGCTGAGGCAAGGAGAGAGAGGCTTTGAAGGTTTGGTCAGCATATGCAAAGCCATATATTATACCACCTATATGAAAGAGCAGCAACGCCTTCTACATAGATTTATAGTCCACTTGCAATGATCCCACTCTAGCTGGCTCAGTTTCGGTCCACCCCTAAGCGGTGACCTCGCTGCTTTCGGGACCTGATCATCGGTGGTCTTCCCTGCTTTGGCTGCTAATCCGGGTTGAGAGCTGAACAGGCCCAGGGTGGGGCTGCCGGCTTTCCCGCAGCACCTGCCTCCCCGAGGCTCGCCGCTGGGCGTGGAGAGCCGCTAGGAGGCCGGGCCAGGGATAGGAAGCGCACGGCGCGCCTTGACCCTCACGGCGATCCGTAGCGCCGGGAGTCAGCGGTGGCAACATGGCGGCCGGGTCGGTCCTAGCGAAAGTTTCTACCGAGGCCGTGCGGTGCTAGTGCGGGAGGCCTCGGGCTCAGGTCCCCACCCCGCCTCCGGGTTCTGGCTCGGAGGCTCCGCGCCCTTTTGGCTCTGCGAGCTTCGCAGCGGACGTTGAGAGGCTCGCTGGCGACCGCCGACTCGGGTAAGGGGCGTCGGGAGCCGAGGGGCGGCGGAGGGCTCGGGCGCCGCCCAGGGTCCGGCGCAGCCGGCCAGGCCCCGCCCCGTCGGCCTCCTGGTGGGAACGAGGCGCGGGAGAGCCTGGGACCGGCGACCGCCTCGGGGAGGAGGGCGTTCCTCGGTGTCCCGCCTCGCCCCGACCCGGGAGTCGCGTGGTGTCGCCTCGTCCCAGAGCTGAGGGGTGGCGGACCAGCCAGGGTCCCGGCCCCACTTCTCCATCTCTGGCCAGATCGAGGCCTAACGGGAGAGAAGTTAACGATAGCTGCTCAAAAGGAAGAGTCCGCGCTGCCGTTCTTCTGGTTATTAGCAGGGACTCGGAGAAACAAGGCTGCAGGTCTCCGACGCTTGCTGGCCCAGTGTTGTTCTTTCAGGTTGGGGCACTTCCCCGTACGAGGAACAGGCAGAGATTTCCACTGAAGGATTATGAAAGCGATACACTGTGTCTTGAACTCCATCGTCTTAGGACACCGTGAGAGCACTTTTCTGTTTTGGAAGAAATTTGGTGAATTAAGTGATGGCTGGAGTAAAACCAAGAGCAGACAAACCGAAAATTCCTGGACTCTCCCTTAAGTGCTAGTACTAGCTGTGGCATATTAGAAAGTGGTTTATTTTATCTGTAGTTGTTTCTATTATTAGTCAGTCTCTCTCTCTCTCTCTCTCTCTCTCTCTCTCTCTCTCTCTTGGAATTGAACGTTAACTTGATTACGGACTCGGCTAGATACTGAGGGTGCATTGTGGAAGACACATCTCCCCAGAGGCTCTGTGACCTAGTGAAGAATGCAGACATTCAACAAATGGTGAAGAAAAGAGTAGTTTTACTTTTCCATTTCAGAGGGAATGATCCGAGAGGCGATCCTCCGAAGAAAATAATTGTAAGCCCACACCTGAAGGGTTTGACAGATAAAGGGCAGATAGGAGGAGTAGGAGGAGGAAAAGGAATATGTCCAGAGAGGGTATGACATTTCTGATTGAAGTGTCCGTGTACTTGGAATAAAAGAGTGAGGAAGAGCAGTAACAGACGGGCCGTTATTCCTGTCCACTGAGTAGTACTTTATAAAGGTTCTGAAATAGTTTATTTACCCTGTAATACTGTGAGGGGTGGGAAGCCATTAGAGAATGTTGCCTAGTGGAGCATAACACAGTGAAATTCGGGTCTTACAAATACACTTTATGTAAGAAGGGCAGAAGTTGATGAGGAAGAAAAAAAAAAAAAAAAAAGGAAGACATTCAAGAATGAGGTCATTGTCGCCAAAATTTAGGTGGTGATTTTTTGGGGGATAAGAAATAGAAGAAATGTGAAAGAGAAATCATGAACTTGCGAGGATTAAATCGTGGATGAAGAAGTGTGGAGGAAGGTTAAGGGAGTAGATAGGACTGAAGGCTGGGGTTCTAGTGGGGTCAAAGCCAGCTAAGTATGCTTCCTGAGTTGTGACCCCAGCCCTAGACCTGTCTAAGGGACTTTAGCAGTGACTTGCCGATTGACCCCATTCTGCTTTTATTTGCCTCCAGAGTTGTCCATCAAATCATTAGGGAAGGCAGCTCAAGTAAAAACAGTCACAATGCTTTTAAAATGTGTTTTCACTTCTACTTAAGGCTATTTTTACAAGTCAGAATGGGTAAAAACTTTTAAAACTAAGGCCCATAAGAATGTGGCTGCACAGTATTCCATGATACAGGTGTATTTCTCTTTTTCAAAATTACATAATATATGGAAACAATTTAGATTGCTCAAAGCCTAAGGTTGGGATTAAGCATGGGTTAAAAATGAACAACTTTCAAGCGAATCTTGGAGAAACCACTGACTTGTGAAAAAAAATGGATTCTTAGACTTTAGAAGCCAAGGGAAGTTTCAGAAGGTGATAGTACTCATCAGTATGAAAATGTGGAGACTCCTGTAAGGATTCCATCACATTCAGGAACTTGCAGATCATTCTAGACGTTGTCAGAGCAGTTGCACTGAGGGAATCACACCGTTCAGCATTTTGAAGTGAGTGTATGAGAACTTAAACATTAGCTGTGAAGAGGGAAGAAAACTGAATGTGGTAGACAAGATGGGGAGAACAGCCGGGCAGTGGTGGCGCACGCCTTTAATCCCCCACCACTTGGGAGGCAGAGGCAGGTGGATTTCTGAGTTCGAGGCCAGCCTGGTCTACAGAGTGAGTTCCAGGACAGCCAGGGCTTTAAGGAAGAACCCTGTCTCGAAAAACCAAAAAAAAAAAAAAAAGGTTGGGGAGAACACAGATTTTTTTTTTTTCTGTTGTTTCTTTACCCTTTGGTAGTTTTAAAAGCCGAACTACTAAGTGAATAAGTACTTAAGTACTAGTGAGTAAAGCTTAAGTACTAGTGAATAAAGGAGAAGAGGGAGTTTGGAGAGAGAATGGTGATCTGGAACAGGAAGGATTTATATAGGGTAGGGGACTCTGGCTGGCATGCAGAGATGCTGAGAGAGAGGTGGATTTGTGCTATTGGAAACCTAAGGAAGTTTCTTTTTATGACCCTATAGGAAGCGGTCATATGGTTAAAATGCAGTGAAGTGTGGCTGTCAGGAGATTTGAGAAGAAAGAGAGGTTTGCACAGTCACAGATCAGGAAAGAGTGTTGACCAGGACACACAGATGGGTGTTTCGTGAGTGTGGAGTGGTCCTTTTTAGCAGAGTGTGGAGATTTTTTTCTCCCTCTAGTAGTGCTTATTCTGATCCTATAATCTACCACCAGTATTTTAAAAGTCTTTCTCTCTCTCTTTTTTTTGTGTGGTATAGGAGTAGTATTTTATGAAATTTTTTGTAGTCCAGATTTTATCAGTTTGTTACACTGTTTTTTTTGTTTGTTTGTTTGGTTTGGTTTTTTGTTTTGTTTTGATTTTGAAACAGGGTTTCTCTGTATAGCCCTGGCTGTCCTGGAACTCACTTTGTAGACCAGGCTGGCCTCAAACTCAGAAATCTTCCTGCCTCTGCCTCCTAAATGCTGTGATTAAAGGTGTGCCACCACTGCCCAGACAGTTCGTTACACTTATGAAAAAAATCCACGCCAGGCGTGGTGGCGCACGCCTTTAATCCCAGCACTCGGGAGGCAGAGGCAGGCGGATTTCTGAGTTCGAGGCTAGCCTGGTCTACAAAGTGAGTTCTAGGACAGCCAGAGCTATACAGAGAAACCCTGTCTCCAAAAAAACCAAAAAAAAAAAAAAAAAAAATCCACTGTAAACAACAACAAAATACCCGAAATTTTTATTAATTCCACATGGCAAGAAATGCTTACATGGAAACGTAATAGAGGAAAGTTACTCTGAATATCCAATGAATAGATTTATAAATAAAAATATGTTTCGGAACATAAGAAAGTAGAGATAGAAATAGCACTCGAAATATGCTTGGAATCCTACAATTGTCCCACAAGCATTCCTCCCCAGCCAAAGGCTAGGTAGGGGTTAATTCTAAGTTATCTCATGTTTCTGTTGAGAGTGTCTTTTAGTGTACCTCTGTTAGGAAAGTTTAAATAAATTGATCCCCTATGTGTGGGTTTGTTGATGTGGTTCAAGCTTAATACCTTGTGCATCTTAGGGAAACACTCTAGCACTGATATATAGCCCTAGACCACAGACTATTTGTTTTCTGAATATATGAGTTTTTGAGTGTTGTATGGCTAAGCTATTGCAATAGATCTGTTTTTACAGCATACTGAGAACATTGAAGAACTACCTTCTGGATGGATCAGTACTTTGTGTGTGTGTGTGTGTGTGTGTGTGTATGTGTGTGTGTTCATACACAAAGTGTGTGCTTGTATAATGACATGCTTGTAGAGGGCAGAGGACAACTTACAGGAGTTGATTCTCTTCTTCCACTAGACCGCCATTTGCGTCTCAGTCATTGCACTCATGTAGTCAGGCTTCACCGGTGAGCTAGCTCATTGACCCTCACAGTATAACTTTTTTTTTTTTTTAACCATTATTGTATTTTAAGTCAGTTATGAGAGCACTTAGGTTGAAATAAGTATTTGGGTCCTAGAAAATAATTGCTGTAGTGACTTTTTGAAAAGGTAGACTTGAAGTTTTCTTAACTTTACCATGACCTGGCAAGCGTTCCAGTATTTGAGTTTTTAGTAAGAAGTTCAGCAATTGATTTGCTAAATAGATCATATTTAGATTTGAAAAGTAAATGATTAACCAAGTGATTCATTTTTGTAGGAGTGAAAGAACAAGAATTATGGCTCAGCTTTTTTTTCTGAGTAACTGTATATAGAGTTAAATTTTACTTCTAGTTAAGTATTAGCTAAACAATATAAAAAACAGTATTTTATAGCATTTTAGAATGGCTTTGTAAAAAGATGTGGAGGATTATAGTAGAAATCCTCTGTGTCCTAGTGCTTTCCAATTAGAAGAATAATGAAGCCCTTCATTCCATTCATGTCCAGTTTAGTGACATTTCATTGTGTCAAAGGCAAGTGCTTATGATATAAGCTAAACTGAATATTCAAATAGGAATAGATTAGACAAGTTCAGCATTAATACTGATTAATACTGATAGACTCCACTGACACTTTGTGATGCAATTTTATCAATATGAATAAAAATCATGGGCATTTTCCTTTGTGTAACTTGCAGAGTTTGTAAGCCAGAAAAAAATGATTATTAAGATATATGCAATTAGTCTTTGAACTGGATTTCAGAAGAGCCTCTAGTTTTCTCTGATTCACTAACTTAGTATAAAGAAGATGGCACAAAATATTATATACAATTAACTATGAAATATCTTTCCTTCTCTTTAGGTCACTATAAAGAAAACGTCTGAGAGAATGTTGGAGTAGACATTACCAACACCTTGGCTTTATTGAATGAAATACAAGAAGTTAATTTTTGTGACGCTTGGGAACCCCTCCAGTGCCAGATTACATGTGCAGATCACTGCGTTACTGCGTTAGTCATTGTCTCTATCTAGCAATGACTAGGCTGGAAGAAGTAAATAGAGAAGTGAACATGCATTCCTCAGTGAGGTACCTTGGCTATCTAGCCAGAATCAACTTACTCGTGGCCATATGTTTAGGCCTTTATGTAAGATGGGAAAAAACAGCAAATTCCTTAATTTTGGTGATTTTTATTCTTGGCCTCTTTGTTCTTGGGATTGCCAGCATACTCTACTATTACTTTTCAATGGAAGCAGCCAGTTTAAGTCTCTCCAATCTCTGGTTTGGATTTCTGCTTGGCCTTCTGTGTTTTCTTGATAATTCATCCTTTAAAAGTGATGTGAAAGAAGAAACAACCAAATACTTGCTTCTGACATCTATAGTATTAAGGATATTGTGTGCTTTGGTGGAGAGAATCTCTGGATGTGTCCGCCATCGACCTACTTTACTAACCACCGTGGAGTTTCTGGAACTTGTTGGGTTTGCCATCGCCAGCACGACTATGTTGGTGGAGAAGTCTCTGAGTGTTATTTTGCTTGTTATGGCTTTGGCCATGCTCATTATCGACCTGAGAATGAAGTCTTTTCTAGCTATTCCAAATTTAATCATTTTTTCAGTATTGTTATTTTTCTCTTCATTGGAAACTCCCCAAAATCCAATTGCTTTTGCATGTTTTTTTATTTGCCTGATAACTGATCCTTTTCTAGACATTTATTTTAGTGGACTTTCAGTAACTGAAAGGTGGAAACCATTTCTGTACCGTGGAAAAATTTGTAGGAGACTTTCCGTGCTTTTCACTGGAATGATTGAGCTTACATTCTTCATTCTTTCAGCATTTAAACTTAGAGACACTCATCTCTGGTATTTCGTGATACCAGGTTTTTCCATTTTTGGATTTTTCTGGATGATTTGTCATATTATTTTTCTTTTAACTCTTTGGGGATTTCATACCAAATTAAATGACTGCCATAAAGTGTATATCAACCACAGGGCAGATAACAATAGCCTTGACAGAATCATGGCATCCAAAGGGATGCGTCATTTTTGCTTAATTTCAGAGCAGTTAGTTTTTTTTAGTCTTCTTGCAACGGCAATTTTGGGAGCAGTCTCCTGGCAGGTAAGTTCATGGGTTTTTGTTTATTTTCTTATGTCAGTGCCAATGATAACTGATATGATCCTAGATAGAGGTGCTAAATGCTGAAGATCTCGGGATACCTATGCCCTTAAAAGCAATTATTTCTGTAATGAGAGGAAGGAGACTAGCATGAAAAGAATTTAATCATAAACTGTTCATATGTGACAAACTATATAACTTGAGTACTTCAGGCTGGGGTGTGGGCATACAAGAGCAACTCTTCTTGGCGCAGTTCTTTGCTTTGTACTAGTTTGTTGCTGGTACGTGTATTATAGATGTAAGTGTTAAAGGGAGCTCAGAAGGCTTGCCTGGGCATGGTGCTTCTACTCAGTGTGGGAGTCAACCCAGTGGTGAAAAATGTCTTCGCTCTTGCCCCAGGGCAGCTTCCTCATTCTGCCAGCTTGCTAGTGCTAGGGACTTTCAGAATTAAATGATGTCGGGACTCTGCAAGAACCAACCCCTCTTCCTCTTCTTCCTGGGTTGGCCACTTTCCCAGTCATAACTACTTTTTCTTTGCCAAGTCAGCTTCATTCCTGCAGGGTTCCTTTCCAGGTCATGAAATTCTGTTAACCAAGTACTTTCTTGGTCACTAGATTTTTTTTTTCTGCTCTGCATAGATCAGTGGATTTCAAGTAAAGTAAATGTACCAATGGGAGCACACACAAGCTTTCTAAGGAATCTCTCAGCAAAGATAAAGTTAGAAAAATCAATTTCCGGGTTGTAACTTTCAGTGGGATAGTTTCCTAAAGTTGACCTACTTGAGAAAATCATTCAAGTTGACCCTTAAGTGATATCTCATTTGAGTTTTAATTTATAGGTGCCTAATGAAAGTTGTGTCATTTTGTACGTTGTTTCATTTTCAACGTATTTTCTAATGTCCCTTCAAATTTCTTCTTTGACTTCTGGGTTATTTTTGCCTTTATTGTGGGAAATCTTAATATTTGTGGATTTTCCAACATCAGTCTTGTTTTTTGATTTATCTTTATAGTTGGAGGACACAATTTGTATGAATTTAGCCTTTTAACGAAGACTTGTTTATGATTTTAAAAAAGATTAGAGTGCTTTTGAGCAGAGTATCAGTCAAGTCAAGCTGGGTAGTGATGATCTTACATCAATATCCTTGATGGTTTTCTATCTAATCTATCAATATTAAGAGATATTAAAATGTGTACTTTCTCATTTAAGACATCATTTGTGTGTGTGTGTGTGTGTGTGTGTGTGTGTGTATATACGTATGTAGGTATAGGTGTAGATGTACATGCTGTAGAGGCCAGGCAGGTGTTAGGTTCCTTAGAGCTGGGTTTGTGAGCCATCTGATACAGGTTTTAGAACTCCTTGTTACTTGATTTTATCATGATAGATGGCATAGTTTAGTAGTTTCAATAAAAACTTCATTACCTGCTTGCAAAGCTGAAAATATTAACTGTAGAAAAAGTGTGCTGAACCTTGTTCTTGGTATCTGAGCATTTGAGTCATGTGAAGTTTGTTTAAGTTCCGAAGACTGGGATTCAGTGATTTGGGGGAGAGGTTAGGATTATGCTTTGGTAAAAGTCTCAAGGGATGACATGGGGAGTCCTCATCAGCAATACACCTGTTAAATGCTTGTTAATTTGGCTCTTCAAAACTAATGTAAATCCACCTGAATAGATTTACATTTCCCAGTTGGCCGCTACTTGATAACTGTTGTAGGTGATGTTGATATTGTGCCTTACAGAAACTTATACTTTTCAGCATAGTTTTCGCTTAATTGATTATAGAAAGATTCCAAACCCTTTACTCTGCCCAGTATTCTGTGAAATGTAACTATACTTAGAGCAAAGAAGAAAAGGAGGAGGAGGAGAGGAGGAGAAAGAAGAAGAAGAAGAAGAAGAAGAAGAAGAAGAAGAAGAAGAAGAAGAAGAAGAAGAAGAAGAAGAAGAAGAAGAAGAAGAAGAAATAATAATATAATAATAATAATAATAATAATAATAATAATACTGATAGAGCATCATTTCTACACATCTGTCTATGGAAACCCTTGTCTCTAAAGCTCACACACCCTTTAACCTGTATGTGTGAGCTCTCCTTGGACTTCTGTTGAAGAGCAAATGACATTCATATGAAACAATTTCGGAAACACCCGCTGGTTCTACACAAGTTGCAGTTATTCAAATGGTTCAAGTCAGAAAATTACATAGTCAAAGGGAAACGGTTAAGGTCTTCATTGAGGTAAAACTATTTTGGAGAGAGTGACATTGCTAATCCAATTACATTCTCAGCTATTACAAATTATTTAAGTTGGATTTTAACAGATTTTTAAATTGAACTATTCTTAACATTTCTAAATATTGTTCCTAATATTCTCATTCTCTCTCTCTCTTTCTTTCTCTCTCTCTCTCTCCTTCCCTCCCTCCCTCCTTTCCTCCCTCCCTCCCTCCCTTCCTCCCTCCCTCCTTCCCTCTCTCCCTCTCTTGCTCTCGCGCTCGCTCACACGTGTGCACGCGCGCGTGTACACACACACACACACACACACACACACACACACACATTTCTGTAAGAATAATACTGAAGTGTTAAACTTTTTTCTTATGTCTCATTAATTTATCCTTCAATTGATTTGTACTGGAAAGTTTTCCCACTGGTTGGGTGGGGACAGACCTAATCCAACAAGGAAAAATAAGAAAGAAACTTTTCAGCAGATCAGTTTGTGAGCTACTGTCAGGGTGCATAAAAGTAGAAATGGCATAACCAACTCCTCAGTTATTTTTCTTTTATGATATATAGGTTTTATATTATAAAGTATGGAAATAGACTAATAGACTATAAGTGATTTTATCATTTATACATTTCATATTTTACAGTGTTCATAACTGATTATTTTATAATAAACGATCATAACTTACTATAATCTATATTATACAGTTGATAAACTACAATGTACCAAATTGGTCGGTTTGTCTGTTTTTTTATTATGAATACATTTTCTCATTTTGCTATGATGAGCCAGTCCTTAGTGTTGACATTTTTCCTGCATATAGGCCAATTATTTATGCAGCAATAAAAGAATATGGAATCATGCCAGTATTAAAGATATAATAAATGGGTACTTCCCTCCTTCTGCTTTTTAATATTTAACTTTGGCTTTTAAAGTTCTTTTCTGTCTGCCAGCTGCTTTAAAAATATTTAAATGTGCTTAATATTTTTTTTGTTATGATCTGCAGTTTAGACAAATTGAGTTTGGGGTTTTTAAAAGGTTAATTATTATATAAAAATGAAATTAACTTTTAAGCCTTAAGGTCTTGACTTTCCTTAAGGTTTTATTCTCATAGTTTCTGGATGCTCTGAACTCTTCATGGGACAGGATGGTGAATTTTTCCTGAAGCACCCTCTTTGATTAAGTAGTAGTCATGGTATTTGGGATAATGATGCATATATGGGTTGAACATGGAGAAATGGCTTTTGTTTTTTCTCTTTCATATCAGAGTTGTTATATTTTTGTTTTCAGTTTAGATGGAAGGTTATTTAACAAATTTTTAAAACTATGTGCTGTGTTTTGCTACAACTTCCAAAAAACCTAGAGTTCTGTCATTGCTCTGGTAATTCATCTGTGTCTGCAAATGTGTGCTTTTACTTACGATTGTTTTTAGATTATCAGTTGTTTTTTACTTAGTGAAAATAGGGGTTAAAAACTGAGTCAATACACATGCATATAATTATCTACAAACTATATAAACCTGTTGTTTTTTTTTTTTTCTTGTAGCCGACCAATGGAATCTTCTTGAGCATGTTTCTCATTGTTTTGCCACTGGAGTCCATGGCTCATGGGCTCTTCCATGAACTTGGCAACTGCTTAGGAGGAACCTCTGTTGGATATGCTATTGTGATCCCTACCAACTTCTGCAGGTACTGTCATCTGCTGTACTTGATAGTAACTGCTTCACTGACTGTTGGCATTGTCTCAATGATTATGATAGATTATTTTCCCACAACTTTATTGCAGTTCTTCCTTATGTATAAAGCTAGACTGTAAGTAGTAATGTAGTTTTCAGGATTAAATATAAATACTTTGATAGATATGTTTACCCTTGTATTTTAACTAGGGCTCAAAAAATCTGGGTGAGCTTTTAAAGGACAGGCAGGCTCTTCCTTAAATGTAGTATTGTGAAAGTCCCTGTGAACCAGTGTTACAATAGAATGTCTGATGGGTTTCCAGTTCTCTCTTCCATGAACAAATTATAATACTCTGCACCTCAGTGTCCTTATCTAAAATAATAATGGTAATATCACTACTCTTGGAGGAACTATTTAGCAAGCTGGTATGATTTAGGATGTAGAAATACTCTGTTCTATGAAAAATTCTGTACAAAAATGCAAGATTAGTAAATTTTTAAATTTATTAAAAATTTTTTTATTGTAGTTTCATTCTTATAATTTCTTTCCTCAAATGCAGGGGAAATTTGAAATTACTAATACTACTATCTTTAAATCCTTTAATAAATAACTATATTTACAATAGAAAAAAAATAGTTTCTTCCATAAATGAGTTCTGATGACTTAAGTTTTCTCTATAGTTCCTTTGGTTGGGGAGATATCTTGAAACATTTTTCTTTTTTTAAATATGGTTTCAAATATTTCATAGGGACCCCAAATAAATGTGTAATTGTTCTGCATTGAAGGCTTGCTAGAAGTAAAGGGATCTCATGAGAAATGAAGAAGTTTAGGAAAGGTCTCATAAAGTAAGACATGGCAATTCTACAGAAAGAATTTGCTGAAATAGTAGTACGTAACTTTTGCCCCATTATAATTTCACTTTATGGGACTTAAACTTTTTTTTTTTTTTTTTTTGGTTACCATTAAATGTCAGAAATATGTGAAAGATTTAATTTTAGTAAACACTGAAGCATTACTGGGATAGGACTGATGGTGCATGAAATAAAATTTAGAGTTTCAAAATTTCTGAAATTTGGTTTTGGAAAGGAGAGCAGTGACGGTTTTCTTCCCCAGCACTCAAAGCTTCTCATTTCTGTGTGGTCAGGCAGAGGTCAATGTTTCCCAGGGTACCATCTGCTCCAGAACAGGTCCATGTCTGCAGTTAGAGTTCAGTACTATAATGAGCTATGTGTTAATAACCGTTTTCAAGTTATCTTTGTTAATAGGTAACACCTTCTGGTTTAGACTGTACCTTATGTTAGTAAATTTGGAATGCGTTACAAAGATCCTGTGTTTTTCACTACAGCAATTAAATATGTAATCACACTATATATTGCTTCCCCTGTTATATGTGTAAACTTAGTTTTCTCAAGAAAATGTCCTTTCCTTTGTTCTTGAAACAGTTTGTACAATCTTGATTTTAAAAATTCTTATTCGGTATCTGTCATGAGACATTGTTATCAGCCTTACTAATACAAAATACAAGTTTTAGAAACCATGCTTTGATTTTTTTTCTAAACTTAACTGTTAACATGAAAGGAACTACAGAAGAGAAACCTGCCCTTCAATTAGCATGGTTGATGATGGATAGTCATTCTAGATGGTGGATAAGAATGTAATAGAATACTTCTTTTTAAAGATTTATTTATGTATTTTATGTATGTGGCTACTTTGTCTGCATGTACATTTGCACACCAGAAGGCAGCTTGAAACAGTTGTGAGCTGCTGTGTGGGTGCTGAGAATTGAACTCAGGGCCTTTTGAAGAGCAGTGAGTGCTCTTAACCACTGAGCCATCTCTTCAGTCCTGTACTATGTATGAGCAATTTAAGCTTATTCCTGACTAGCTTACAAATAAATGAGACTCAAACTATGGTTATTTTATTTGGCTTTGACAATTACCCCTAATCTACTCTTCTAAGTGCTGGCCTGGCTACCTCCCCAGAGGTGTACCCCAGATACTTGCTGTTTCTTCTGGTCATGTGCTCATGGCTTCTTTCCGACATCTTCCCTTCTGATCTCTCCTCCTCCAAGCAGGTCACTCCTAACCCACCTACCTCTAAACCCTCCAGTAATCGGCTGTAGCCAGTTTTACCCTAACTAATAGTTTTAAATCAAGTAGCAAGGTTTGTACAACAAAAGCTTGTAAAACAGGAGAGGTAGGCCTAGACCTTGTGTATAGAATTTAGCAGTACAGTACATAGCAACAGACCAAACCTTAACAATTCTTTTTTTTTGTCTAAATAAAAAAGCTCTTTCTCTTAAATAGTATACCCTAGGGACAATTATAAAATTATTATTAAAGTTATTTGGTAAAAGTTCAGTCTGTTCATATTTGGCAACTCAGGGAAAGTACTCTTATCTTTCCTGTCCTGGTGAGTGGTTCTACATCTAAATCAATTTCTATAGCAACCTATATTATGCTCCTAAAATTACCATCTTAGACCTAGAATATCATCTTAAATCCTAAACAACGTAAGCTTTAGTCTTCAACCCCATCAGAGGCCTGAGAAGAAAATAAATATTACTTGTATGTAGAAAGCACAAGGATGTAGCTTCCAAAAAAATAAAATGACAGAGACAGCTGACCACTTGGACCCTGTATTCTCTATAACGTTAGAACATCTATCTTCAGCCTTTGGCCCAGAATATCTGACAGATCGTTTGTGAAGCAGGAATTATGAAGGACTTGCTTACTCTGTCTTGGAAGAGTTTGGAAATCAACTTCTGGAATTCTGTCTACAGATAAAGTTAGAGCATTTTCTTTCCCAGTGGCTAGTTTGCCACAATTGAATCAACTCCATATGGAGACCTTTCGAAGCTATCATCCGTTTCTAATTTGAGTGGAGCTACTGCCAGGAGCTGCTGTGTCCCAATGTCAAAAAGACCTTATATTAATAGAAAACATCTTATATGCCATATTTTGTGAGTCTCTGAGGTTATTCATAGCATATCTGAACAAGCAAATGTTGCTTGTCTCCAGCTTCCTATTATCTGTACAACCCAGGATGTATATCTGTAATAATCCAAACTAGAGTTTAATATGTCTTAAGTTTGATTGACTGGCTAGTAACTTGCATTGCTAAATTATCCTAAACAGTTTGTAATAGCAGCTATTAACAGGACTGGGATTAAACCTTGTACTTTTAAATGAGTTGCACAGGCACAATGCCTAAGAGTTGAAACATACATATATTATGTTGTAACAGAATTAGTCTTAAATTTGTCTCAGTATACAAAGATTTATACCAATGAAAAACCTTAAACCTGTATCAATAAACAAAAATCTGTACCAATGTAATAAAATATACCCTTATTTTTATATCAATATACAAAATTTTGTACCAATGTAACGTTATAGCTATAAAATGCTTTTGCTTTAAGAGTAAATTTAATAATCTACATATATTTGTCTAATTTCTTATAATATTTATATATCCCCCTTCTCCTCTCAATCCCCTTTCCCTTACTTAGAATGAAAGATAAAAATCCCTGAGCCTAAGCTTCCTATTCCATTTCCTCCCTGTCCCAAACCATAATTATTTATAATATCCGTTAAAATGACAATATATCTATAATTCATAAAATAACCAAAACCATCCACCCTAACTTAAGAGTCTGGAATGACAGTCTTCTTATAATGCTTCCTGCTGATTTGTGGCAAAGAATTCCCTTTGGGAGAGACCCCCCCAAAATTAGAAAAACTGAGTTAAGACTATAGCAAAAGCTATAGCTTTTATTGTCCAATCTCTGTATGCTGAGAAAGTACAAGTTTAAATGAAGTCCTGATTGGAACAATCTGAAAGGCTGAACCAAATGAGCTAGCTAAATATGTCCTAGAAGCAAGTCTGTCCAGGAAACAGCTTCAATGCAGTTGAGGTAGGATCAGCCAGGGAGTTGGAACAACAGGTCTCTCATCTCAGCATCCTAAGGCTGAATTCTGTCAGGGATGCCTTTCTCTTCTTCTATTCTGCAATATACAAACTTTACAAGGAATACATTGCTCTATAAAGACATCTGAATATAATAGGCAGGTTGCTCAGAACAATTAAGTATGATTTCGTGCTCTTTGAGCAGGTAAAGAACAATTGTGTTTCTTTAGAAGTTAGTTTGATCATATAGTCAAACCACAATATAAATCTCTGTTCATGCCATATGAAAGGATGGTATGTAGTAATAAGCCTGAGAATTTTGTAGCCAACAAGACTCACTGGTCATGCAAGAGGAAGAAGCTCTGGCTGGAGACATATATATGTCCCAGTCAGATCCAGAATAATAGTTTCTAAAAACCAGAATTTTTTTTCTCCTTTTGCAGCCCTGATGGCCAGCCAACACTGCTTCCACCAGAACATGTTCAGGAGTTAAATTTGAGGTCTACTGGCATGCTCAATGCCATCCAAAGATTTTTTGCATATCATATGATTGAGACCTACGGATGTGACTATTCCACAAGTGGACTGTCTTTTGATACTCTGCATTCCAAACTGAAAGCTTTTCTTGAACTTCGGACAGTGGATGGACCTAGACATGATACATATGTTTTATATTACAGTGGACACACCCATGGCTCAGGAGAGTGGGCTCTAGCAGGTAAGTTTACTTTTGTCAGTTGTGAAATATATGTATTCATGGAATATTTACATAGAGACATTAAAGTTCTCAGCTCCCTGCTGCTTCACAGATAACCAAGGTTATATGTTTACTTTTAATTTTGCCAGGAATACCTACTTCATTTTAGTAAGCTGTAACTAGAGGTTTCCTTTATAGTATTTAGAGAGAAAACTAAAATGATTGATTTGAGACTTAGAACCTCTTTGACTTAGAGGCCTTTAAAAGTATTTTCAAAATCATTCCACATAGTACCATCTTTTAGAAACTGATAAACTGTTGACTAATACTTATTAGTGCTTAAATGTTCTAAGTTCAGATTTCAGTAGTGTTTTCACATGTACAGTATTACTGGACTTAGAGTGTCAGGCCATTCGGTAGGAGCACTGCTAGGTCAGAAGCCGTGCTCTGTCCCCTGCCCCCACAGAGACTGCAGTGCTGCTTCACGCAGGAGCCCTAGTGGCTTCATTTTTCCACCTCCATAAAAAGGGAAGACAGGGAATGATCACAGTTTCATTAAAAGCTTAAAATTCTCTAGGGTATTTTAGATTTTTGATGCATTTATATTTTTTTTTTAGAATCTTGAAGGTGAAAAAAAAGCTTTGGTTTACCTGTATATGGAAAAAGAAAATATTTTATTGTCAAGACAGGTTCCAAAGAAGTATTACATGAGTTTTTCAGACTTTCTAATGATAATAAAGATTTCATTAGTTGTAGACTTTGTTTTGTGGATTACTACAGGCCCAGAACCTAAGAGGACTTGGGACGTAGTAGTAGTGGCATCCTTAAGTAGTGCCTAGGTATGAAAATTCATGACATGTATCATGAGAAAATCAGATGGTTTTCTTTTTTTTTTTTTTTTTTTTNTTTTTTGGTTTTTTGAGACATGGTTTCTCTGTGTAACCCTGGCTGTCCTGGAACTCACTCTGTAGACCAGGCTGGCCTCAAACTCAGAAATCCGCCTGCCTCTGCCTCCCAAGTGCTGGGATTAAAGGCGTGTGCCACCACGCCCGGCCAGTTTATTTTAGATTGAAAATATATCATTTAAATTTAGATGCACCCTAGTTTTAAATTGAGATCAAAACAATGATAGTCATTAAATGTAAGCTGAAGCATTGTGGTATCTGAACATCACTGCCAGCTGTCTTGATTTAGTAGTGAGCAGGGGACTAGGAAAGCACCTGTGGGTGTGCTTTATGGCATTTCCAGAGACCAGAATCCCTAGGCCCAAGGAGAATGTCCCTGAGTGTAGGTGCTGCAGCCTGATCTGGAGGGCTGAGTGAAGTAAAGAGGAAGGAGCCAGGCAGCCCAGGCAGCTTGCTCTGCTTCTGCACTCTCATGAATGAACCACTCTGTGCTGCTCCAGCAGTATTCGCTGAAACCTCTGAACCCAGGAACCAACAACTTCTGGACATTGTTTCTGTCATAAGCCGTGTCACACAGATGCAAAGATGATCGTACCTACACTCAGTGGGAGGTACCATGCCAGACAGAGACAGAGCTGCCAGCAGGAAACAAGCCAAGATAGCAGATGGCTTTAAGCCAGCTTGTGCCCACTAGGCATGATGTTCTGTGCAGGGCGGAGTTTGTGTCATTGCTTGGAGTCTATGTTGTCTGTGTAGTCTGATGTCCAGAGACATTTAATAGGTCTGGAAATTATGAAAACTTAACTTTTGGACATTTTCTGAAAAACTGGAAGAATACTAGTAGTACATGGGAACCATGAATTGAAGTCTTGTCTCGAAAACAGTGTGCATGAGTGATAGAGCAATGTATATGTTGTGTGCATTCTCTGCCTTTCTCATAACCAACTGATGATTAGTTATACATAGATACTATGACATAGCCTGACTTCTGAAGTCCTAGTACCAGCAGAGTCACAAATTATAAAAGATAGTCTTATTACTTTGATAGTTTAACAAAGATGATACTTTCTCTTTAGTAGAAAAATGTATTCTAAAAATAGTTTGTTGGATTTTTGCTAGTAATTCCAGCATGTTAAAGCTTTTTCTAATTGTGAAAGTATCAGTTGCTCTGTGGAGAGTCCCAGCAGGCTTTGTAACAGGCCCGGAAATGATCCCTGAAAAGATAAGAAATGAAAAGATAAGAATGAAATTGATTTTGCCTGCCTTTGGTATGGGTGCTGGACAGAGACTTCTGGAGTCTCACATCAGCTCCCATGTTTTGTTATATTTAAGCAGTTTTGGAAAGAAGATTTCAGATAAGAAACAATTACCTTAGTCCTGTGAGCACAAGAAAACCGAGGCATGTTACAGTGAGCGGCAAAGTCCATATGATTCATTCGTACCAAGGGTTCATCCGTACCAAGGGTTCTGTACCATGGGGTCATCCATACCATGGGGTCTGTTGACTTACAAACAGTGCTTGAGATGAGGGTCTACGGAGAAAGATGGAGATAAATTTAATGCTGGCCCCAAAACACCATAGAGATCACTTAGACTGTTGTAAAGTACAGAGAGCATCTCTCACAAGGATGAGTTTTATGGCCTAGAAGTAAAGGGAAAAGACTCTGGGATAAATAATACATAAATTCTGGAAGATATGGGTGGGGTCTGGCTCATCAGACAGCGAGGATCACCAGGTTCTAAACTGCATCCATTCCCAGCATTCCAGGAGGAGGACAGGTTAAGCATCTCTCTCATTTGAAAGATGCCTGTGAGTTTAACTTTTCTGGCTTCTCCAGTGCTTATATGCATGCACAAGAACATTTTATGCTCTACAGTTGATCCATCCAAAATTTTGGGAAAACAGGAAAAAAGTGTTTTGTGTTGGGAAAGGCAGCAGATTTCCAAATATTACTGTAATACCTCCTGCTGTAATTTCTGCAGATAAGCTTCTGTGTTATACCTTGTCCTCATAATAACATTAAAAATTACCTCATAAAATTTTTGTAAGTTTTATTTTACTCTAAAATTTTCTTAAGATTATTCTATAGTTTATTTCTGTTCCCCTTGTTTTAGAGATTGTATTATCTTAGACAGCAGTGGTTAATGTTTGTAAACTTGCCTCTACTTCTGCTTCTGGTCTTTTCTTGGGATAGATTACTAGAATTAAAATGATTGTGTCCTTTTATCATTGAGACAGCCAGGGATAGAATGTGGCGAGGACAGCTGCCTTGGGCACAAAACTGAAGGGAGAAGTATGCAATTCTTTCACTTCCTGTACTTAGAAAGACTAAAGACTCCACCAAAAGACTCATAAAACTGACAAAAATTTACCGTATTAGCAGGATGCAAACCTACATACCTTCTTTGTGTATCAACAGTGAACTCAATCAGGAAAGTATCACTGATAATAGACTCAGAAAAAAACAAAAAAAACCAAACAAACAAAAAAACAAAACAAAACAAAACTGTAGGAATAATCCTACCCAAGGAAGACAAAGCCTACTATAATATACAACTAAGAAATCAATTGAAGAAAGCAGTCGAAGATAGGAAATTCTATGTCCATAGATTGAGAGAATAATATCATACTGCAAAAGCAATCTACAGATTATTCCAGTTCCCAGTAAAATACTAATGAAATCCTTTATAAATAAGAAAAAAATCTAAATCCTAAAATTTGTGAGGACTCAGTGAAACCACGGAACTGGACATTTTGTGGGTAGAGAAAAGGATATATTGAGGAACTCAACCTGCCAGGGCTGTTGGAGGGTGGGCAGAGAGAACAACAACTGAGAAACAGCCTTGCCAATTTTATGGGGACCAATTGTGTGTGTGTGTGTGTGTGTGTGTGTGTGTGTGTGTGTGTGTGTAGCTGACAGTCACAGACGTCTGGGAGTTTAAGTAGCTGGCAGTTGGGTGGGGGCCAGGACAGACGGGGAGCTGGTGTGGGGACTTTGCTCTGTAACAGGCTTGTTGGAGTTAATCAGGTACTAGACACCCTTCTAGGGGTAGTTGGCTGGGGGGAGGTGGATGGGGCAAAGGATAAAAGAAGTCATGATTTTCCGACAAACTTTACAAGGTTTCTGACAAGTGCTGAGCTAAATTTTGTTCGTCTGATAGTCATTCTTCTGTTCCCTGGGTCAAAACCCAGCCGAGTAATAAGCGCTGACTGGTTCAGGACATCAGCGGCAGGCAGCAGTGTCCAGAAACAAAATTCACATGAAAACACAATTACTTTGAATAACCAAGCAGGCCGAGCATAAAGTGAGTTGCCTGTAGTCTATAGCATAGGTGCTAGAAGTGTAAACTATGTTACATCAGGTTTATACATGCAGCAGTGACTCTTCCTTATCAATGTGGTTTTGAGTGCTGTGCATTCATGGTATTTCCTTCTCATGACTGAGAAGCCCAGCACACAGCAGTTAACAGCTTACTTGCTCTGTCTTTGTCTTTTAACAGCCCCCAGTATCCCCTTTTACCCCTCTCCTCTCTTCATTTCCATCTCTCCATCCTCTCTTTTTTCCCTCCATTTCCGCACTTCTTATTCTTAAGAGAATATTCTTGATGTCTCTGCACTTTTTGTCCAGGTAACTTCAGAACCTGGAAGGGTTGTTGTGTTGAATTTTGGCATTATTAAGCTGTTGTTATTCAATTTGGGGGGACGTTTCCTTCATTTATTAGGTACCTACTTTACTTAAGAAGGTAAAGAAAACTTGTTTTTTATTTTTGTTTTGTTTTTTTCAGTGATATATAACAGGGATTAATAGACTATGTCTGTATAGGGCTAGTTTACTATGTTGAGTTGGCATTGTCTAGAAATTAAAAACTACATTAGTTTAAATTTCATTTTTTTTCCAATTTGTAAAAGGGCTATATCCTGTATAAAATATGCAAGGTTTTATCTGCATGGATGAGATCATAGAAACTAATGAAGTCTTTTTTTAAATACTGGGGAAAAACTTATTCATAATAATAAATATAATGTTTTAATGTTGTATTCTTTAAAAAAAATGCAAAAATTCACAGTGTGCCAGATAGAAACTTATTTACTTTAGAGTGTTGGACCTGGGGGGTTTCGGTGTTCCTTGGGGGTTTTTCAGGTATAGTTCTGCTTTAAATGTAAACACACCCTAAGCTCTTCTCCAGGCATAGGAAGTGCTAAGGATTTCCGAGGAGTGACCCTTGTCCTCACTCCGGAGGGGCTTGCTGTTGAAGGCAAAAATGGATTGGATTACCAAATGATTTTTGTATAGAGCAATTATTTGGAGATGTTTACATCTTGAGCTATAGAACCCCTGTAATCACAGTAGGTATGAAAAGCAATAGGAAACAAAACTGGGAAAGGCGTGGTTGTATTCGATCAAGTGTTCTCTGTGGGAATAATTATGAAAATTGAATTTTTTCTATATATTTAATGTTTCTTAGAACCTTCTTTTGATTTTTTTTCATATGTAAAAATGTAATACCAATTCTCAGGTCATAAAAGCCAGGTGACAGCTTGCATTTGGGATTAAGAGCTCTTGTTTCTACCCAAGTTCAGAATGTTTGCTTTTCTGCAATTTTACTTTTCTTTTACTACATTTATGTATGTCTCTAGCTTGCAGTAGTTCAGTGTAATGAGTTTACAGTGGTGCAAAGGCTGGCTGTGGTCACTGAAAGCATTTGTTTTGTTCTGCTGCTTTCCCAGTGCAGCAGTGTGACACTAATGCAGGGACAGCGGGTAGTTTCAGCCAGCCTCAGACCCTGCCGGTCACAGTCACAGTGATAGACAGCTAATGCTGAATGGAAAGTATTGTGTTGCTTGGCTTTGCTGTCAACTTACAGTGTTTCAATTTAGATTTTTATCTGTGTGACATGCCATTGCAAATCAAGGAACATATTCATTTTATGTAGTTATAGGGCTAAAATCATATTTTAAAAAGCATCTGAAAAGATACTTTTTAAAAAATTACTTTTATTTATTTATTTTTAACAATTCAGTCATTGCCCTCCTCCCGTTGTGGAAGGGCAGAACGGTTGTTCTTCCTCCCCCTGTCTTCAAGAGATTGTTATCCCCTCCTCAGTGCCCCCCCCACTCCCACCAGGCCTCCCCACTCCCTGTGGCCTTAAGTCTCTGTCTTTTTTTTTTTTTAAGATTTATTTATTTATTATATGTAAGTACACTGTAGCTGTCTTCAGACACTCCAGAAGAGGGAGTCAGATCTCGTTATGGATGGTTGTGAGCTACCATGTGGTTGCTGGGATTTGAACTTAGGATCTTTGGAAGAGCAATCGGGTGCTCTTACCTGCTGAGCCATCTCACCAGCCCTTAAGTCTCTCTCTTGAGATTTAGGCTCCTCTTCTCCCACTGAGGCCAAACCAGGCAGACCTCTGCTGTATATGTGTCCTGAGCTTTGGACCAACTCATGGATGCTGCCTGATTGGTGGTTCAGTGTCAGAGAGCTCTCAAAGGTCCAGATTAGTTGACACTACTGGTCTTCCTATGGGGTCGTCCTCCTCCTCAGTTTCTTCCAGCCTTTCCATGATTCAACTACAGCAGTTCCTGACTTCAGTTTAATGGTTGAGTGTAAGTATCTGAGTCTGTCTCAATCATCTGCTTGTTGGGTCTCTCAGAGGACAGCCATGCTAGGCTCCTGTCTGTAACCACACCATAGCATTAGTAATAGTGTCAGGCCTTGGAACTTCCCCTAGAGATGGATCCCAATTGTCCCTGCAGTTCTTTTAGACAGGAACAATTCTGGGTCAGGGTTTTTGACTGTGGGGTGGTAACCACATCCCTCCCCTTGATGCTCTGTCTTCCTGCTGGAGGTATATTCTACAAGTTCCCTCTCCTCACTGTAAGGCATTTCATCTAAGGTCCCTCTCTTTGAGCCCTGAGAGTCTCTCACCTCTCAGGTACTTTCTAGAGCCCCTCCCCCAATCTCCTACCCCCCAAGGTTGCATAATTCCATTCATTCTGCTGACTCTCAGGGCTTCTCTCCTGTCTCCCCTTCTCCCATACCTGATCATATTACCTTCTTCCCCTCCCTCTCTCCTCTCCCACCCATCTCCCTCCCTTCCTTTGCCCCCATGATTGCTTTCTTCTCCCTCCCAAGTGGGATTGAGGTGTCCTCACTTAGGCCCTTCTGCTTTTTAACCTTCTTGAGTTCTGTGAATTGTATCCTAGTTATTCTGTATTTTTTGGCTAATACCCACTTATCAGGAGTGTATATAATGCATATTCGTTTGGGTCTGAGTTATCTCACTCAGGATGAGATTTTCTAGTTCCATCCATTTGCCTGCAAAACTCATGATGTCTTCATTCTTAATAGCTGAATAGTATTCCATTGTGTAAATGAACCACATTTTCTGTATCCATTCTTCTGTGGATACATCTGGATCTTCTTGTGGGACATCTGGGTTGTTTCCAGCTCTGGCTACCACAAATAAGGCCGCTATGAACATAGTGGAACATGTATCCCTGTGGCATGGTGGGGTAGAAAAGATACTTTTTAAAAGGTATTTCCTTTTTTTGTTATCGCTGTTGTTTAAGTATTTTAAAAATTTAAAGAAACAGACTTCAGAAGTCACCACTGTACCAACATTATTCTTGTCCACAGGTGGAGACATACTTCGCCTTGATACGCTTTTAGAATGGTGGAGAGAAAAGAATGGTTCCTTCTGTTCCCGGCTTATCATCATCTTAGACAGTGAGAATTCAACCACATGGGTGAAAGAAGTGAGAAAGATTAATGACCAGTATGTTGCAGTTCAGGGAGCTGAGCTGATGAAGACAGTAGATATTGAAGAAGCCGACCCGCCACAGCTGGGTGACTTTACTAGAGACTGGGTAGAGTACAACTGTAACTCCACAAACAACATCTGCTGGACTGAGAAGGGGCGAACAGTGAGGGCCGTGTATGGTGTGTCAAAGCGCTGGAGTGACTACACGCTGCACTTGCCGACAGGAAGTGATGTGGCCAAGCACTGGATGTTACACTTCCCTCGTGTTACGTATCCGTTAGTGCACTTGGCAAACTGGTTATGTGGCCTGAACCTCTTTTGGATCTGCAAAGCTTGTTTTAGGTGCTTGAAAAGGTTAAAAATGAGTTGGTTTCTTCCTACAGTGCTGGACACAGGACAAGGCTTTAAACTTGTCAAATCTTAATGTGGACAAGGCTATTGAGAGTTCATGTTACCATTTATCAGTAACTTGCCATTTTTTGTATGCTGTATTTTTATTTGTGGAAAGTATCTTGCTACATTTGTAGCTACTCTCACTTTGTCTTTTCTTAAGTAATTATGGGATGTGTAAGATATTGGGAATATGCATGATTTTATACTAAAAGTATACCTAAGGTCATGAAAATGCTGAATGTAAATGTATAAGAGATGTTAAAAGTAACAGTGCACTTTCAAATAACTTTCCATTTGTCTCCAATGAAAAGAAACAGTTGTCTGTGCTCTGGAGTGGCCAATGGACACTTTCTAATGCCTTATTTTCTAGGCATACATTAGAGAATGTAGACCAGACAAATGTGTTTGAAGAGAACTACCAGTTTACTTAATAGGAGATTCTTTCATGTGTGTGATTCATATAGGTTTGGCCCTAAGACTGTTTGCAGAAGTATAAACTCTTGGAGCAGGAAGAGACCTGCTCATAATGACTGCAAAATGCCCTTTCTCCACCACACCCAGATGTCTTGGCTATGACCTTTACCAGTACAGCAGAAAAGCCCCAACTGCCTTTGAGATGAAAACATTGTTAATGTAGGTAACAATGAGAGCTTAGATGCTACAAAGTGTTCCTTCATGGTTAGTGAGGGACTTTGAAAATACTGGTAATTTTAAGAGTCTTCTCAGGGTAATTTTGTTTTCTTAATGAGTAGTATTTCCAGCTACAAATTCCTTTCAAGTAAATTGCCATTCTTTTCAAAAAGTACACACTTACAGAAATAAATGTATCAGTTTCTCATTGACCAATTCATCCTGTCTTAAGTATTTATGAGGAGTTAGTACTCTGCCATGAAAAGTTATTACTTTTCAGTCCTATTGTAATAACTTTTTTCTGCTGAAGGTCAAAGGATGGGAACAGATCATTTTGTTGTTGTTATTGTTGTTATATACCTGTATTGTATTATGTAAAAAAGTATTCATTTTGGCAGTTTTAGGTAAGCATAATGGTGTGGTTGTAATTTGTAAACTTCAGTTCAGTGTTTTGTTGGAGTAAAGTAGGCGCTGATCAGGATATCTCCTTAAGAGGTAAGTCACTTCCTGTCCCCTTCCAATAATCCTTACGTTCTAGAGTTTCATCTTTGAAAGAGGGAGGTATAATTAAATTGGAGATTAGACTTTGTTACCATGGTGACTTCTCACCATTGAAGCCATTTTTCCATGCCCAGAGAGAGAAGGTAATGAATACATCTACCATTTTCTACCAATGACTTGAAAACTGATGTTTTATTTAGAAAGAAGTCACACCATCAGGGAACTTGTATACCACTATCTATGCAGCATTGCTACAGCCTATTTCTATGTTTTGAATATTGTGCTCTTAATACTTTGAACAATATTTTGTTAAAAATTAATTTTTCATTTAATGTGAAATTAAGAGTTCCTGAATATTTTACTGTATTAAAAGTGGAAGTTATACAAAATGCCTTTGCTTTAGAGTTTATTTTTGGTGGCATGTTGATTTGAAAATATTTCGTTATTCCAGAATACTGAAGAATTGATACAATATTGAAAGTTAGTATTATCCTATATACAATATTTTTTTAAAAAAAATGGATCTTGTTTTACAGCTTGAAATACAGATAGTAAATTTCACTGAATAAATCATTCATTTGTGTGCATCTGGAATTTCGGATGGGTGCCATTTTAAAATCAGTTTTGTATGATTTTCAGGTCCACAATTAAATAAGGAAAATAGCGTTGCGATGTTAACTTGCTGCTCACATTCATGTGTATCAGTAGCTAGCCTTCCCTGCCTAAGTGGAAAGGCATTGCTCTCTCTAGCTCTAATCTTTCAATTCCTTTCTTCCTTTCCATATGAAACAACTCTATACGTGGCCATGGGTATTGTTTATGATCTAATTATTCTAAGTATTTTTCTACAATTGATTTTATTACACCTTCCCAAATGCTCTTAATAATTTAACGTAAAAATTTGTATTTTATAAATGATGAAACTAGGGCAGTGGACTCTTAAAAAAATGGCAGAATAATAAACTGCTCTGAAGCTCATTTGAGACCCAAATTGTGTCCCAGACTCAGCTCTGGTTCGTAACACTTTACTACTTTCCAATCAAATGTCTATCTGTAGTGTGTCTGCTGTCATTTTCCTCTCACTATAGTATGAGCATTCTTGAGACTTTGACAGTGAACTACTTCAGTCCTACATTATATGGGTTATAAACGTATGTACACACACATGTTGCTTGCATAAATCTCACTTTTTTTCAACTTTCATTGTATATTACACCCATAGCAACGCAAGGCCCCCTCCCAGTTGTCCACTGACATTACTCCAGGTAACTAACCAATTATCTCCCTATTGTCAAGTGAGTAGACATTATTTCTGTTGCTCTCCAGAGCATCTGTTAACTACTTACCCCACTTTATGTTTGGTTTCTATAATACTATTGACTTTCTTGTTACAACTCATGACACCCCTTGGTCTGTTTTCTAACCCTTCTCTTTATAGTTAGTGTATTAACCTGAGGATCTCTGCCTGTTCCTTCAGCTATGCTCCGTAGCCTTGTCCACTTGTGAGAGTTCAGCTGTAATTCACTGATTGTTCTCAGATGTCTTCCTTAGCCACTCGTCTCTGCACCCGTGTTTAGCATGCATGTACTGAATGGTGCCTTTCACAGATAGCTCAGTTCAGCAAGTGCCAGGGAAGAGTCCACCTTCCCCTTCGTGTTGCGTTATTCCCTGAAATCCTGTGTATGTGTGCTTTATTCCCTGAAATCCTGTGTATGTGT
>NC_034591.1:34507116-34512986 GCF_900095145.1 Mus pahari | reverse complement strand
CTTTATTCCCTGAAATCCTGTGTATGTGTTCTTTATTCCCTGAAATCCTGTGTATGTGTTCGACTCTTCTGCTGGCTACTCAGAGCTTTCCCCTTGATTACCCTGCTTCCGTATTCCCATAACATTACCAGTGCGTTCTGGTATTCACAGAGCTCTCCCCTTCCTACTGCCTCTGCCTTGTAAAATCCCTTCACTTTCTCAACCATCTCAAGTCCTGGTGTTTGTTTTTTTTTAGCTTTGGTTTCGTTCCTTTCTAATTAAATCTCCATATATTTGCCAGAGCTAACCTATCCCTCTCACTCTATGATCATGAGACTGGTTTACCATTCAGCAGTATCCTGCCTCTAGTCATCCCTCATTTTGTACTAAAAATTATTTGCAAAATCTTCAGAGAAACTATTGGGTTTCAAAAAAAAAGAGTCTCATGTGGATTAACACCATGCTGTGACATGTGTCTCGGTTACCACATTTAGCCTCTTTGGCAGAGTAGACAGGCAGTGCTGTTGGCATAAATCTGGTATGAGATGGATTTTTCCCATATCTGTATGAATCACATGCACCCAGGAGAGGTACTCAGAGTAGATGACAGGCATCAATAGAAGTTAATGAGTTTAACAGCTTGAATGATGAATATTGTGTCATTAGTACCCATCATAACATGTTGGAGGTAGAAGGATCCTGATCAGGGAGAGGAAGACCTTAGGTATAGTGGAGAGCTTAACTTGGTCTACAGAGCTATGCAGCACCACAAAGTTCCGTTTTGCTACAGAGGCAGGACTACATTCCACTTGAGCTTCATTAGAACATGTGGTCATAGCTATTATCTAGAGTGTGGAAAACAGAATAGGAACCAGCGAGACCATGGGTGAAATAGCTCCCTTGCAAAACTATGCTTGGAGATTTCTTCTTTGGCTATGTTTCAGCACAGTGGGAGGTGGGAAGACCTGGCCAGCATCTGTGAGGTCCTAAGTAATTCTCACAAGAGACTCACATACTCACGGCAAGGCATGTCAGTTCATAAAATCAGAGATTCGGGATATTGGCAAGTTGAGTGATATTCTTCCTACTCCTTGATATCTATCTAGTAAGTAGACCCCAGTTTCCACAGTGGAAGATCTAGCCCTTACCTTCACCTTCAATCTTTTAAGAAGTGCATCATAGAACTGAGTCATCAATGTAGTCAAGAAATAGCCCAACTCAATAAAAGAAGGGAACCCTGCCCTACCATGCCCTTCCAACGCGGTTGGCAGCTCTTCCCCAGAAGAATCAGCAGATTTGAAGTTCAGGTCTGCCAGGAGCCTCCAAACTTCTTGCAGACAGAGGCTTCCATGTCTCTTTCCAGATGACTTCAGACTGGAATCAGGCCTTGTGGTTTTCTACCCTGTGGATCTGATGTCTAATGTGTCTACAACTTTGATACCCACTGTTTTTTTGTTTGTTTGCTTTTTTTGGGGGGGGGGTCTTTTGTTTTTGCTTTAGTTTTTTAATTTTATTTTTTTTTACATCCCGCCCACTGCCCCCCACCCGGTCACCCCCTCCCACAGAACTTCCCCCATCCTGCCCTCTCCTTCTTCTCTGATCATGTGGGTCAACCCCCTGGGTACCAACCCCCCCCCCACACACACACACACACCATACTTCATGTCTCTGCAAGGCTAGGTGCTTGCTCCCTTTTCCCACTGCTGCCAGACAGGGCAGCTCAGCTAGAACACATCCCACATACAGGCAACAGCTTTTGGGATTATCCCCACATTAGTTGTTAGGGACCCTCATGAAGACCAAGCTGCACATCTGCTACATGTGTGCAAGGAGTCCTAGGTCCACACCAAGTATGTTCTTTGGTTGGTGGTTCAGTCTATGAAAGCCCCAAGGTCCAGGTTAGTTGATTCTGTTGGTCTTTCTGTGGAATTCCTATCCCCTTCGGGGCCTGCCATCCTTCCTCCTATTCTTCCATAAGAGTCCCCAAGCTCCATCCACTGTTTGGCTGTGGGTTTCTGTATCTGTCTGAGTCAGCTGCTGGGTAGAGCATTTCAGAGGACTCTGTCTGTAAGCATAACAGAGTATCATTAATAGTGCTATGGACTGGTGCTTGCCCATGGGATGAGTCTCAAGTTGGGCCCATTATTGATTGGTCATTCCCGCAGTCTTTGTTCTATCCCTTCCCCTGGCAAGATAAATTTGGTGTTGAAGGTTTTGTGGGTGAGTTTGTGTCCCTGTTGCTGCATTGGGCTCACTCCCCAACTACAGAAGGTAGCTTCTTCAGGTTCCAGATCCCCAATGTTGTTTATCATGGCTAAGACCACTCACATTGCTTCTTGAGTTCCTTCTTTTTCCCAGGTCTGTGTCTTGTCCTGGAGGTGCCACCCCTCACTTCTTCACCCCCATCAGTTGCAGTTTTCCATTCCATTTTCATAGCCATCTAAGCCATCTCTCCTGTCCTTCCCCACACTTGATACTGAAGTCCCCATTCCCCTCCTCTTCCCCCTCCCTCCCATTCCCCTCCCTCTGTCTGCCTCTTACGATTTTTATTCTGCCTTCTAAGTGAGATTCAAGCTTCCTCACTTGGGCCTTCCTTCTTGTTTAGCTTCTTTGGGTCTGGGGTCCCTCTGTTTTCTTAAGTTTATTTGATAATCCTTACTCATCCTAGGAGGCAGGATGAATATTTAAGCAATCACGTGTTTTCGTGCTCACTTTTTTCCGAGGTGTAATCTGACAAAAATAGTTTTAGAATAGTCATAAAATAATGATCAAAGATCGCAGCTTCATGAAAATTCTAGTTACTCCTAACTTCTTTAATAGGTAAGGAAATAAAATTTATGTTTTCTCTAGTCTTCATTTCAGCTTAAATGTTGGACCCTTCAAAGGAGGAGAGGAGTGAGGTGAGGTAGGAGAAGTAAGGAGGTTAGAGAACTTCAGGAGTCTCTAACATGGTGGCCTGGCTCTGTGCATCTGGGCAGTATTTCCAGCACATCTGACATTGATCCTCTTTTACTGGGGGAATCTGCCACTTGCATTTGCTTGCCTCTTTAACTTACTCTTCCATTGTGAATTCATGTGACATCATGGCTTCTGTCTGCTCAGATCTGTTTGCTCACGTGGAGTACTCTTACAGGTATGACCTATGTGATCATATACTGATTCTGTGTTCACGACCTTCCTTTTGTCTAGGGGAAACCAGTCAGAACCTTGTCCTGACAAGTCTGGGCATGCATACAGATCTGAAGCCACCCTTCAGCACATTCTCCACCAGCTGCTCAGTCCTGCTCTGCTTCAGATTTCTTGAGCAAGATTTTATCTTCTGGAATTAAAATATTCCAAACTCATTTTGTACTTCTGCCACTCAACAAAAGTATGCAGAAATAATTATATCTCCAAAGAGCTCTGTTACTAAAAAAATAAGATCAAAGAGCCAGGATCTGAGATCCAGTTATAGTCCTTACAAATATATTGTCATCTTCTTGATTCTAGGTTTAGCATTAAGTATTCAAGCTGTAATAGATTGATAATATTTGCATACTTTTGTTGAGTGTCAGAAGTACAAAATGTATTTGGAATATTTTAATTCGAGAAGGTAAAATCTTGCTCAAGGAATGGTATGATATAGTCAAAAGGATATGGAGACCAGTTTGGAACAACTACAAAAGGCAGAGGTAGGAGAATTTGAGCAACAGATAATGATAGAAATGAATCATGAAACCAAAAACTCTGATCATATTGATACAAATGAATAAATTTGAAATGTATTGAAAACAGAATATTCATATTAAAGCAAAGGCATTAAAATCAGTAGAAAAAATAGAAAACTTCAAAGTTACTGGATGGATTTAGCAGAAATCAAGAATGAATGAATGGTTTTAATAAGCATAGCCAATAGATAGATTTAAAATCAGCTTTACTAGTAATGTATGGATTAATGCTTTTGATTTATAACACAAGAGTTTGTCAAACTAGATCAGAGAGCTTAATGTTTTGATATTCTAGGTTCTTTCCTCTACTTCAGCTCCTCCCAGATCCTTTCAACCTTTCTACCCACACAACTTCATGTTCTTTCTCATTCTTGCTAAAATTAAAAACCAAGCAAATAAACAGACATGAAAAAAGCCAATAAAAAAAAAAAAAAAAACCGAATCAAAAAGGACACAAAAACTCTGGAGTCCCTTTTGTGTTGGCCTACTCCTGGACACAGGGACTGCTGGGGTGCTGTTGATGTACACAGTGAGACTCCATTGGAGAAGGCTTTTCCCTTTCCCAGCATCTTTAGCTTCTTGGTTGGGGTGGAACTTTGTGTCCACTCCCCTTCTCAGTGCTTGGCTCTTGTTAGTTTGAATTTGTACAGGTCTTTTCAGACTGTTACAGTCTTTGTGATTTCAAATGTGATCAGTCCAGTTGTGTCTGGAACATGCAGTTCCTTAGAGTCAATTTCCACCTTTGACTCTTAGAGTCTTTCTACCTCCTATACTGACCTACACCCACCCTATATCTACCTTATAGATAAAGAATGAATATATATATATATTATATATATATTATATATATATATATAATATATATATATATATATATCTGCCAGAGCAAATAGCAAGGTGATAGATTTAAAATCAACTTTACTAATAATTTACAAATTAATGATTTTGATTTAAAACATCAGAGGTTGTCAGATTCGATCTGAGAGAAGTTTGAGAGGTGGGAAGTTCGATGAAGATGTCCCATTTTAGGGTTGAGTACTCCAAAGTATCTCACTCTCACTAGATATTGTCCAGTTGTTGGTCTCGATTCATTACCATCTGCTGCAAGAAGATGCTTGAATCAGGCTTGTTAGGTATTAGTTTGTGGGTATAGCAATATGTCATTAGGAGTTATTTTATTGCTATGTTCATTTAGCAGAGTAGTAGAGTAGATTTTCTCCTAGGGCCCATGACCTGTTGAGCCTTGGGTTCTTGGTTTTATTAACTGTTAGATTTGTGTTCCATCTCATGGAGTGGCCCTTAAAACCAATCACAAAGTTGTTAGCTATTCCCTTAAGATTTGTCCTACTATTGCATCAATGTATTTTGCAGGCAAAGCATTTCATAGGTCTCAGGGTTTGTAGCTCTGGTTGATGTTAATGAACACCATTGTCCTCTGGTAGGTAGCATGTGTAGTACCCTCTGGACTTACGAATGCTAGTAAAGGTGAGGCTTTTAGTTGATCACTAACTTGTCTTCTCCATGTTCATTGACAGAAATCAAATGGTGTCTTTAGAAATGGGACCTTACTGTCATATTTTAAGTAACCAGTAGCCTTAGCAATAGCCTGTGTTTTGTGGTGTGTGTGTTTTGTGGTGTGTGTGTGTGTGTGTGTGTGTGTGTGTGGTGTGTATTGGGGGGAACTCTATGGGACCCCTTTGGCCAATGATGCAATAAGATGTAACCCAGTCCTTGTGTGTGTTTTTACTTGGTAGAAAAAGAAGTCTAGTTGAGGCATTGCTCGTGTGTGTGTGTGTGTGTGTGTGTGTGTGTGTGTGTACTTTAGGAAGATCTAGTGGATTTCCATATGGTTTTTCAAAAGACTTTTTAGTGTCCCTCACCATAACCCTTCCTTTATCCTGCCTTCTCATCTCCCTCCCTTTTAACATTTCTATTTATTTTTCCCCTTTATCCCTTTATCGTACTGTATGTAGTTTCCTCTTCCTTAGAAGAATCCCTTCTCTTTACTGGCTACCTAACTTCTGTAGTTATTCTGACCAAAACATACACGCCTAAAGCCGAAAAGCTAACATCCACATATAAGAGAAAACACACAATGTTTGCCTTTTGGGTTCTTGCCTGTCTCACTTAGGATGATTTTTTTCCTAATCTTTTCTTTTCTTTTCTTTTCTTTTCTTTTCTTTT
>NC_034591.1:34499623-34506982 GCF_900095145.1 Mus pahari | reverse complement strand
CTCTCTCTCTCTCTCTCTCTCTCTCTCTCTCTCTCTCTCTCTCTCTCTTTCTTTCTTCTTTTTTTTTAACAGACATATTCTCAGTGTAACTAGCCCTGGCTCTTCTGGACTAATTTTGTTGACTAGGCTGGCCTTGAACTCACAGAAATTCACCTATCTCTGCCTCCTGAGTGCTGGGATTAAAGGCATGTGCTATTATGCCTGGCGAAAAATGTAATTGTTCTTAACAGCCAAGTAATAGTCCACTGTATAAATCTACTACATTTTCTTTATTTCTGTTTTATTGAAAATGGTTTCTTTTCTCACACAGTACATCCTGATTACAGCTTCCCCTCCTTCTACTCCACCCAGTTCCACCCACCTCTCTTCCCATATCGATCTGCTCCCTTTCTGTCTCTCATTAGAACAAAACAGGCTAACAACAAAAGAGATAACAACAAAACACAACACAATAAAATATAGTAAGATAAAACAAAAAGCATTACACTGAAACTGGACAAGTCCAACCAACAGAAAGAAAAGAACCTCAAGAGAAGGCACAAGAATCAGAGACCCACTCATTCACATACCCAGGATTCCCATAAAGATACTCAATTGAAAGCTATAGTATATACAGAGAGTACCTGGTGCAGATCCATGTAGACCTAATGGTTGTTACTCAGTCTCTGTGAGTTCTTATGAGTTTGCTCAGATGATTTCGAGGGCTTTGTTCTGCTGGTGTCCTCCATACGTTCTGGCTCTTTCATTCTTTCTATCTCCTCTTCTTTGGGGTTCCCTGAGCTCTGAGGGGAGGGCTTTGATGTTTTGTCTTTCAAGATCTTTCTGCACAATGTCTGGCTGTGGATCTCTGTAATTGTTCCCATCTGTTGCAGTAGGAAGATTCTCTGATGATGACTGATCTATGAGTAGAGCAGAATAACAGTAGCGGTCATTTTATCAATACCTTTGGGGAAAAAAAAAACAGTAATGTTTAGTTTTACCCTAGGTCTCTTGGCCATTTAGTTTGTGGTTAGTTAGTTCCTGGTTACTCAAGCAGTATCAGGTATGGGTTCCATCTTTTGGGGGTAGGCCTTAAGTCCAATCAGGCATTGGTTGGCTACTCTCACAAACTTTGTGCCACCAATGTCCTAACATATTTTACAGGAAGAATAGCATTGTAGATCAAACGATTTGTGGATGGGATAGTGTTTGTTTCTATTTTGTTAGTGCTTAGAGTGCATTTCAATGCTAAAGATACTAGAATGTAAGGGTGAAGGTCATCCTATGTAGGCACCAGCTTGACTTCACATATAATGAGTTCTGTGGGTGTGGCCTTCACAGTGGGACTTTACTGTCAGTTTGTGGAGAGCAACCTGATGTCTTGGTAACAGACTAGGTTGTTTGGGGATTTCCATGGGACCCCTTTGGTCAACAACTCAATTGGATGTAACTTGTACTAGAAGCTTCATTTGGTAACAAGAGTTGGCCAGTAAGGACTCTGTTTCCCTTTTTATTTGGAGATTTTACTAGGATTGCCTTCATACATTTTAGGAAGTTTTCACTGCACTGATTTTCCATACCATTTCCCAAATGCTCTTCAATTCTAGCTGTCTTTTTCCACATTCCTTCCTCCAACCAAATCTCCCGCTTTCTCTCCACCTGATAGAATAGCACATTTTTATTATCCACTTATTAGTTGATAAGTATCTCTGCTGCTTATAAATTCTGCCTTTTATGCACATAGCAGCAATAATTATGGAGGAATTTGTTAATTAAGCAAGGGCATGTTTTAAATAATAACTAAATCATAAGAGTTCTTAAAGAATTAACAAGTAAGATATCTGAAATTGTTTTTCAAATCCAGAGGCTCTGGGGTCCCCCTTGTGGAGGACTGTAGAATTTTGAAATATAAAAATCTCCATTTTTAGAAAGAACACAGACCCTATTCACACAGAACCATTCTCACCAGTATAGAAAAAGGGCAATGTTTCAGATGTTTGAAGTGAAGCCAAGATGCTGCTCTTCAGCTGATAACAGTTATTGATGTTCCTTAACCTAACAGGACCATTGGCCACAAAGTGATAATATAGCTTCTTCTGGTATTTCAACTTTGGATATGAATTACAGCTTTGCATTGACTAGTTCAAATGCCTTCATTATAACACTGCCAAAATTCACGATTGCCTACGAGTGCCATGAAGTTCTTGTAGTCTTCATTCAGTTATTTGTATCTGGTCCATACAAACTGGTGTTTGGCTTCTTAAACAGGAATCCTTTTGAATATAACAGACATTTTCAGTTATCTAATTCTAGGATCATAGTTTCTTACTCTTTACTTGGTCAAACCTGCCATAGAAGACCAACACCAATCTTTTCTCAACTCTTTCAGGTTTTGTTTCAAAAAAAGAGGTTTGTTAAATCATCTAACTGATATTTTTGAATGCTTGAGGACTTTTAATTTTCCCTTATACCTGAAGGAATGGAAAATTAAAGCAACTAATGAGTTACATTTATTATTTAGGAGATACTGTAGAGGAGTTTTAATACAGCAACACACTTACTCTGGCAAGGGTCAAAAGACCTAGATCTGTATGATCAGCCTAGAATAAAGACACATCCTTAGTCCACACCTTTAATTCCAAACAATGAAGTCTAATTGAGGGGTAGATGAAGTGATGTATCAAAGAAATATTTGACAAGATGAGTCAGTGATAGGATACTCCCAACTCTCAAGAGAACAGCACAGAGAAGTGATTAAGGAGCAATGCAGGGAAAGTTTTGTTCAGTGAGTGAGTTCAATGCAATGAAGCTGAGTTCATTCATGCAATTCAGTGGGGGTCAGCAGGGGCAGTTGAAGCCAGAGAATGAGTAGGAGCCAGAAGATTGGAACAAATTGCCAGTGTTAGTTTCAGGTAAAGCAGAGCAATTCAGTTAGAAGCTGAGAGAAGCTGGATTGAATCAGTCAGCTTGAAGATGAGTCTGAGCCAAAACAGAGTTGAACCAGCCACAGAGTTCAGAAAGAACTAGAAAGCATAACCTTATTCAACATTAAGCCTCAGAGTTGAAAATTATATCAGGAGAATAAAAGATACTACTATATGATACAAAAAACCCTCAGTGTTTGTATATTTCATAAGTTCAAGAATTGTTTTTTTCCCTCTGTATGTATGTATAGTCAGTATTGAGACTATAGTGCGGCCATGACTGTTATTTTTGTTAGTTGTTTTGTTTGTGTAAATACAATGTTCATAACTAGGACTGAACTTATCGCTTTCAAAAGAGAAAAGATAATAGTGAGGATACATATAAAATAGTGAAATTATAGAAATGATTAAGGCCTAAAGCAGCCATTTTTCCCTTTTAACCCAGACAAGGTTGTTTTCAAAGGGGTAGAACATACTCAGATTGTCTTGCTTACTATTAGCAACAATAAGAACCACAGACAACAGAATTAAAATCAATGTGCTATAAGCAAATGACCCCCCTCCAAAAAAGAAAAACCCAAAACAACAAAAATTCTATAACACTAAAAATGCCTCTTCAGAGATGAGGGTAAAATACAGTCACTGAAAAGTTTATTTTATTTTATTTTTTATCCTTTAATCTTTTTTTTTTTTTAACTGTCCAGACTTTATCCTCCTCCTGGTCCACCCTCCAACTGTTCCATGTCCCACACCTCCTCACCTCTGCAGCCCCCCATCTCCAAGAGGATGTCCCCACCCCACCAAACTTCCCCACTTCCTGGGGCCCCAAGTCTTTTGAAGGTTAGGTGCATCTTTTCTGACTGAGTCCATACCCAGCAGTCCTCTGCTATATATGTGTTGGGGGCTTCATATCAACTGGTGTATGCTGCCTGGTTGGTGGTTCAGTGTCTGAGAGATCCCAGGAGTCCAAGTTAGTTGAAATTGCTGGTCTTCCTATGGGGCCACACTCCTCCTCAGCTTCTTCCAGCTTTCCTCTAATTCAACCACAGGGGTCAGCAACTTCTGTCCATTGGTTGGGTGTAAATATCTGCATCTAACTCTTTTATCTGCTTGTTGGGCAGTCATAATAGGCCCCTGTTTGTAAGCACACCATAACATCAGTAATAGTGTCAGACCAAGAGGCCTCCCCCTTAACTGGATCTCAATTTGGGCCTGTTATTGGACATCCTTTTCCTCAGGCTCTTTTCCATTTTTGTCCCAGCAGTTCTTTCAGACAGGAACAGTTCTGGGTCAGAGTTTTGTGGGATGGAAACCCAATCCCTCCACTTGATGCCCTGTCTTTCTGCTGGAGTTGGACTCTACAAGTTCCCTCTCCCCACTGTAGGGCATTTCATCTAAGGTCCATCTCTTTGAGTTCTGAGAGTCTCTCACCTCCCAGTTCTCTGGTGCATTCTAAAGTGTCCCCCCCCCTCACCTCCTACCTCATGAGGATGCCTGCTTCAATTCTTTCTTCTGACCCTCAGGGCCTCAGTCCTGTCTCCCTTCTTCCCAATACCTGATCATGTTCCCCTCTTCCCCTCCCTGTGACCTTTCCCACCCATCCTGTGATTGCTTTCTTCTCCCTCCCAAGTGGAATTGAGGCATCTTCACTTGGACCCTTTGCTTGCTAGCCTTCTTGAGTTCTGTGGATTGTATCCTGAGAATTCTGTCCTATTTTGGCTAATATTCACGTATTAATGAATGCCTACCATGCATATCCTTTTGGGTCTGAGTTACCTAACTTAAGATTTGCTGCCACCAGACTTGCTGGAAGGGAATAAGTGTGCTCTTTGGACAAAATAAAAATAATATAAGATTAAAGATTATCAGTGCTGTCAGAAAAGAATAATAACTAAGTTGTTAGTTATAACTTACAATCATAATTAAGTGGGCACATCTAAATGAGCATCAATTCTCTAAAATAGTGTTAAAAAGCTTCATAGAGTTCCAAATATGTAGAAAGTTAAATCGTGTGTTAATCGTATATCAGTCATCTCTTCGTGTGATGAAATTAAAGTAATAATACACCCTTTCTGGGATACACATAAACCTTACAGACCAAGAACAGAGAGGAAAAGAATGAAATGAAATTATCTACTGTGTAAGAAAGTGGGAGAGTAGGGGGCAGCAGAAGAGGTGGGGCATTCAGAAAGCTTAGGAATAGAGCAGATACAAACCCACACTCACTCTCTGAACACATTTGAGACTAATATAGGGGAGGCTGATGGGAACAGGGCAGTCCATTTTGCTTTGCCTTATGCTGTCCTTTTCAATAAGTTTTCCTAACTAGTAGTTTGAAGTTGAGTACTTTGTAGGCATGTTGGTTACTAAGTGCCTGGAAAGGCATTCTGCATCACCATGCCCTTAAGGACTCACAGTGAAATTTCCTGATAGACTTTGAAGCCCCCTTTTAGAGGTGAGGTTTACCTAACGTTGCTCTGGCAGTAAACGAAAGAAGAAGAAGAAGAAGAAGAAGAAGAAGAAGAAGAAGAAGAAGAAGAAGAAGAAGAAGAAGAAGAAGAAGAAGAAGAAGAAGAAGAAGAAGAGNAGAAGAAGAAGAAGAAGAAGAAGAAGAAGAAGAAGAAGAAGAAGAAGAAGAAGAGAAGAGAAAAGAAAAAGAGAAAAGTAAAATCTAAGTTACCCCAAAGCATAACACATCCCACTGAAACAATTATGCATTTATTACCATTCGGTTTAGTCATGCCCAAATATATCCTACCATCTTAATTATCCAGAAGAAACAGATGGACAAACCTTTTGCCACAAACTTACCTTATTTTAAATGCAAAAAATTTGAGATTTTTCAAGTTATAAAAATACATCTTCAAAATGAATATACTAAACTTAACCTATATCCCGTATATAGCCACTCATCTTCATATTAGGTATTCATGGCCAGGGTGTGCATCTTATTTTCTCCTCTGTGCTCTACAATGCTCATGCATTTCAGCTGCTGCTTAGGTCTCTATTTCATTCTGCTTAAAACAGGCATTCATTGCTTGATTAAGAAGTAGAGTTTTTATTTCCAAAATGATTTATAATAGACGACAATGTAATTATATTAGGAGACATTTTAATTTACAATTTCATTTCCAGCTGAAATTTATGCAAAATAAAATCTAATTTATTTTAAAGAATATCAAACCTGCTAATCAATTCTCTTTTAATGAATTCCTGGGAAGAAACTAGTACTGGCTATGATTCCTCACAGAGTTATCTTCCAACCATATTGCTTTTAAAAAGTATTCAATCTATTTTTATGCTCTTTTGGGAGGGAGAATTGTATTATCTATTTACCACAAAATGAAGACTTTTGAGCCTGAACTATAAAAAGGGAGAATGTTTGTTGTTTTCCTTTGGCCATGTATATTCAGGTGTGTTCTTTTAAATTTCCTTCAGCTGAATTAATTAATACTTGGGTTCTGATAATTTCTAGTAAAAATAATTTCTAGCTTAGCTGTATTTTAATATACAATTTAAAGCTGATGTTACCATAGCTTCTCTGAGGATCATTAAGAGAAAATGTGTTGAAGAAAGAAAAATTATCATAAGAAAAGATAAATGAACAGGGAAGTGGTTCTGGACCCTGCTTCTAGTGGAAAATCCCATAAAGGGATGAAAAGTTACCAGAAAACATGAATCAGCTCATTAACTTGATGCATCGATAACATCAGCAATTGATTTTTAATGCTTGCCCTTATTATTTATGATCTTCAGAACTCTTCAGATACACTTTAAATTAAACTTAATAACATGAACTAGTTACATCATGATGCTTACTGCATTATCTATTTAAAGCATCTCAAAGCACAGTTCACAGAGGAGAAACAGAACGCTGATGGGCCCATGTTGTTTTGTGATGCAAATTACTAATTATTAAATGTCAAATGTGGCAGCTATAATTGCTACTGTATTTGAAGTGACCGAAAAGCTGCTGACATACCATGAAGTATTTTTTTGGAAAAGCAAGCTAACATTGCTTTATTTTATTGTTGTTCCATGATATCTTTCTGCTTGGGCTCCTACACACATACATTATCTGAATCATAGCTTGTTTATTACTAATAGCAGACACACTTAGAAGTTTTTGCATGTCAAAGCAAAGCAGATTAAAATGAGCAAAATACATTAGTTTTCAAAGGTGGTTTTAGAAATGGCAGTTTGGTAGCACATTAAACAACCCATTGAGTTTTATAGAATAGTTGACAATAATTAATTCTGTCTAATAGGAAACAATTTTATTTCCAACTTAATATTTTATTTATTACTTGGAAAATTTTCATCATGCACTCAAAGTACATTTCCCTGTCCTCCCAGGCCACTACTTCTTCTTCTTCTTCTTCTTCTTCTTCTTCTTCTTCTTCTTCTTCTTCTTCTTCTTCTTCTTCTTCTTCTTCTTCTTCTTCTTCTTCTTCTT
>NC_034591.1:34469443-34498765 GCF_900095145.1 Mus pahari | reverse complement strand
TTTTTTTTTGAGGAGGAGGAGGAGGCAGGGGTGGTATGGGGATGAGGGTTGTCACAGAAGCTTTCTATGTCCTTTTTCAACTGTGGTCTGCAGTCATCAATACAATTAATAAGTAATTTTCTTACCATTTATATTACTATAAATGGGAGTACGGATCATGAACTTTGAATATGTCTGCTATATTCAGAAAGATAACTGTTTAAGAATTCAGCACAGCCCTTGGCCATCAACATGGCTTCACGGGGGCAGCACAAACTACAGATGTGGCAATGGTCCTTAGTGGTAGCTTGGCCACAGACAACACGGATGAAACAATTTAGAAAATACCATGTAAAGAAAATAATTTAAAATGCATTTAATATATTTTGTGTATGTGTACCTGTATGTGTATGTTTGTAGGTGCACATGTACCATGACATACATGTGATGGTCAGAGGACAATTTGCTTTCCTTCCATTGTGTAGGTCTTGGGGATTGAACTTGAGTCTTCGGGCTTGGGAGCAGGTTCTTTTACTGCTGAGCCATCCATTTCACCAGCCCCAAAGTAAGGGTTTTAAACAACATGTTATAAATCTGCTCAGCATCAGTGGAGTAAAATATTAAAGCTACTGTGTTGTTTCCAGAACTATGTTAAAAATAACATGGGTTGATATGTCAGGCTTTCATGTTAGTTTAGTTTTTGAGTTTAGTTTTCATGTTAGTTAGTTTTTAGTTTTTGAGTTTTTGAGTTTAGTCTTCCTATGTAACTCAGGTTGGCTGGGAACTCAGTACACAGACTAGGTTGGCTTTTAGAAAAATTCCACTTTTTTTCATTTTATTTTTGTGATTAATGTAATGATCCTCCTAGTTCATAATCCTTAGTGCTGGGATGAACAGCATGCTCCTGCCAGTCATACTTATGCTACCACTACACATCCAGCATGGGTTGACTCAATATTTTTAACAAGCCTATGAAGAGAGTTTTTATTATTATTATTATTATTATTATTATTATTATTATTATTATTATTATTACTATTTTATATCATCTCTATGGGTGAGAAATGAGACAGAGAGGTAAAATGAGGAAATATTGGGAAGGCATAGGGACAGGAAAGGATTCACCCTGTGTGTCCTGGCAATGAGTTGAAATCTAACCCTGTGCTAAGATATCTCTCTCTCTTCAACTGAGGTTTTATGGAGTGTCTGTGCTTTCATTGAGTAATGGGCTTTCTTCCACTCAATGTGCTTTTCACCTCATTCATTCAAGAATATCTGGAGGAGTCCTAGTGTGTGCAGGAAGACTTAGCTTTATTCAACAGTAAATCATTAGTTGATATTCTGTAGAATTGGGTTTTTGTTTGTTTTGTTACTTTGTTTTTGCCAACTCGACTCAAGGCTAGAGATATCTTGCAAGGGGAACCTCAGCTGAGAAAATGCCTCCCCCAACAGATTGCACTCAGGCAAGTCTGTAGTGCATTTCCTTGATCAATGATTGGTGTGACTGGGCTAGCTCGCCCTTGGCAGGCAGTCCTGAGTTGTATAAGGCGATAGAGTGAAGGAGACACGTAGAACAAGTCAGAAAGCAGCCTGCCTCCAGGGTTTCTGCTTCAGTTCCAGTCCCCAAGTTCCTGCCTTGAGTTCTTGCTGTGACTGTTATGTGGAAGGGCAAACCAAATAAAACGCTTTCCCAAATTACATTTGCCATAGTGTTTTATGAGAGCAGTAGAAACTCTAACTGAAATAGTTGTGTTATTGAACTTACACTCAATTCTCTAAAAAGACCTTCTGCCCCTGACATTTAAATATTTGCTCTACGTTTTGTTCTGTCTCATATAATCCTAATAGCAGGTTTGTAGGTTACAGTGGATTTCATCATATCCATTTAAGTTAACACATGACATGGTACTGTGGTTTGAATTTTAAATATTCCACAAAGGTGCATGATTTTAAAACTCTGTCTTATTTTATTTTATTTTATTTTATTTTATTTTATTTTATTTTACTTTTTGTTATGGGAGGTGGTAGAACCTTGAGGAAGTAGAGCCTATAGTCTTTAGTCACAGGAGTATGGGTTCCAAGAGATTATGGAGCCCTTGTATCTTCTTTCTGCCTTCCTCTCTCCGGCTATGAGATGAATGGCTCTGCTCTGCTACATCTTCTCAACAAGACATACAATCTACCTCTCCCACTAGAGTTGAAAGCAATAGTTTCCCGTATCCTTATAATCATGGGCTGTGTTTTAATTAGAGTTACTATAGCCTTGTTAAAACCCCATTACCAAAGCAACTCGGGGAGGAAAAGGTTGATTCGGCTTGCACCACCATATCACTTCCATTACCCAAGCAAGTTAGCACAGGCACTGAAACAGGCCAGGAACCTGGAGGCAGGAGCTGATGCAGAGGCCATGGAGAAATGCTGTGTACTGACTCACTCCTCATGACTTGTTTAGCCTGCTTTCTTATAGAACACAGAACCATCACCCTAAAGTGGTACCACCCACAATAACTGGGACCACCCCATCTATCACATCTATCAAGAACATTCCACACATATAGGCTTGCCTACACATATAAGCTAGATCTTATGGAAACATTTTCTCAACTGAGGCTGCCTCCTCTAAGAAGACTAACTTTTGTCTTAAAACTTTAGTTGTCATAAAACTAGCCAGTACAGGTTGGAATCTCCAAATCTGTAGGTCGAAAATAAACCTTTTCTCTTCTTAAGGGGATCATCTCTGTGTTTTTTGTTTGTTTGTTTTTTTACTGAAGCTGACAGACACAGAATTCTATCCAATGAAGACAGGGTGACAACAAAAATTAATTTTCCAAAACAAAAGTTAAGGGCTTAAAATATCATTTTTATATCCCTTTCATGGACTTTTTAAAGTAAAAACTTTGTCTTAAAATGTTAAGAACACAAGTTCTAAGTAAAAGTTCTGTTGATAGCCTGTTCTCTAACATTTTCTAGCATAGATAAGTTAATATAAAAAAGATTTATAGGTGATGATATCCAGATAATGTGGAAAATGGGTCGGGTTACAAACTGCTTCTCCTTATCAACAGCATCTCATAGAAACTGGATTACAAATCATAGCAGAAAAGACAAAAAGGCCTGGGTGAATGACCTGGCAGCATTAACCTTTTAGCTGCATTTTAGGACAATCAGAAATAAGATCTTATGCCAGTTTATTTTTTCCCCCAAAGAAAAAGTGTCCCAAGTTCTTTATTCCTGGCAGAGTCACTCTCCGTCTTGCCTATCTTGAAAGAAGTCTCATGCCCTCTGATCCATATCCACTGGCCTTGACTCGGTCCTGATCAAGCCCCTTCGGTTGCTGTTGTCACTGCGCCTACTCCATCGCTATGAGCAAGTTTCTGCTCCTGCTGAAGGATCTGTCTCACACGGGGCAACTTGCCTTCATGTGTCATTGAAATTCTCAGATACGAATATTTCTTTTTCTGGTTGTTATTACTGATACTTTACTTATCATCATTTAAAGCTAGTTTATGACATCAGGAAGTAAACAATCTTAAATATATTTAAGTACTAAAGATCACTGAGTTGGTTTTTTTTAAACGTATCCTTGTTATTGTATATTGTATGTAGCAGAGGGTTCCATTATGACATCTTGTAGGCATACTTTTATTATATTTAATATCCATTAACCTCTCTTGTCCCCTTCCTGCCCCTGCTAATGCCCTTCTTCTTCTCAACCAGCTCTCTTTCTATTTTCAAATGTCTTTTTTACATTGCGGCTCAATGACTTTCATTAGGCTTGTGTACAGACTCACAGGTGAGAGTTGAACACAGGACCATGAAGGCCTCACCCATGACTACACCACTGAGGAAAATGCCCCCCCCGCCCTACCACACCAAGCAACTGTTACTTGCATACAAATCTTCAGGGAAGGCTGAAGCCCCCACGCGCTGCTCCCCAGTTCCATAACATGGCTCCAAATTACATCTGCTGGGAGCTCAATAGTGTAACAGTCATGTCATGCCCTGACTTCGGAATTATTCAGCTTCTTGTCCTGAGCCTTGGAAGCAGGTGATACAGATGTTCCTTATGGTTTGGCGACCCACTGCCATTTATTCTCACCAGTTTGGTAAGCTGTGTCTCTGCAGTCTCCAATGACCACTGTAGAGTGAAACTTAAATAAAATTATTTCTCAGGCAATTAAACAGGCACATCGTTGTTCATTTAGTAGACTAGTAGAAGCAGCTTTCCAACTATGATCTATGCCCCCTCTAGTCATAGAAAAGATCGCAAATATACATAGATAACACACACACACACACACACACACACACACACACACACACACACACACTCTTAGTTACTGTTTTTAGCTTAAATGTATATTGCTTTGTCTTTTACTCTACTTTCCAAGGAGGTTTTTTTTTTTGTTGTTTTTTTGTTTTTTTGTTTTTTTCCTGAAAGGCACTGCCATGGGGCTGGTGGTCCTCAGCTGATAAGCAACACAGTTGAGACTGGAAAATTTCTATTCCTGTCTGTTCTTTCTCTCTTTTACTGTCTCCTGCTTCTAACCTAAAGTGTCTACCATTTAAACTTAATACTCTTGCAGGTTAGACAGTTGAGAGACTGTTTTGCTCATTGGCATAGATGAAGCTTGTTTATTTATGATTGGAATTCCATGCATCTGAAACTTATTTGAAGTATTCAAAATAAAAATAAAGAGTCCAGTCCTCTCAAGCACGCCAAGCTGCCCTGAACAGTCTGCTATCCCTATTGGACCTCCACTATCCCCCCACCTCTCTGCCCCCCTTCATCTAACCTGTGGAGCCTGAACCACACAGGTTAGTTTCCATCCCCCACCCAGTTTCCCTGCTTGGTGAGTACTCTTGAGCATTGCAACTTGCCCTGAGCAGCCTTCTATCCTTGGCAGATCTCCATTCTTCCACCACCTCTCTGCCCACCTTCATCAGACTTAGGAATCCTGAATCATACAGACATGTGGATTCTGAACCATACAGACATGTTGATCCAGAGCCAGGCAGCCCAAGAATACCCATTAGAGGCCTGCCACATCAGAACCACTAGGGTTATCCTCTTTCCCAATACCTATTAAAACAGGAATATCCAGGGATCAAAGCCTTCTAGATGGCTAAAGGCTCTTGGAAGAACACAATCAACAAAAGCCAGGGCAATATGAGATCTTCAGAGCATAGATACCCTACTACAGCAAGCCCTGGATATCATGACACAACCAAACAACTGAAGCACAAGAAAATGATAAATGAATCCAATCCTGTAAATATAATAGAGGCATTTGAAGAGTAAATTAATAAATTCCTTAAAGCAATATAGGAAAATACAATCAAACTGATAGAGATGTTTAAAGAGGAAACAAATCCCTGAATGACACACAGGAAAATGCAATAAAAAAGATGAAGAAATAAATAAATCTGTGCAAGACTTGTAAGTGGAAGTAGAAGCAATAAAGAAAACACAAACTGAGGGAAACTTGGAGATGAAAAACCTAGGGAAGAGAACATGGACAGATGCAAACATCACCGACAGAATAAAGGAGATAGAAGAGAGCGCCTTAGGAGTAGAAGATATAGATGCAAGAACAGATGCAAGAACAACGGTTGTAAGCATCACCAAGAGATAGAAGATAAAATAAAAGAAATTGATTAAATCAGTGAGAGAAGATGTCAATCTAAAAAATTCCTGGCATAAAGCATCCAGGAAATCTGGGACACCATGGAGAGACCCCCAAAGTACTAGAAATAGAAGAAGGTGAAGAGTCCCAGCTCCAAGGACCCCAAAATATTTTCTTTTTCTTTTCTTATTAGATATTTTCTTCTTTTACATTTCAAATGTTATCCCTTTCCACTCTGAAAAACCCCTATCCCATGCCCCCTCCCCCTGCTCCCCAACCCACCCACTCCTGTTTCCTGGTCCTGGCATTCCCCTTCACTGGGGCATGGAGCCTTCACAGGACCAAGGACCTCTCATCCCACTGATGTCCAACAAGGCCTTCCTCTGCTACATATATGGCTGGAAACATGGGTCCCTCCATGTGTACTCTTTGGTTGGTGGTTTAGTCCCTGGGAGTTCTGAGGGTACTGGTTGGTTCATATGGTTGTTCCTCCTATGGGACTGCAAACCCCTTCAGCTCCTTCAGTCCTTTCTCTAGCTTCTCCATTGGGGACCCTGTGGTCAGTCTAATGGTTGGCTGAGAGCATCCACCTCTGTATTTTTCAGGCAAAGGCAGAGCCTCTCAGGAAACAGCTATATCAGGCTCCTGTCAGCAAGCACTTCTTGATATCCACAATAGTGTCTGAGTTTGGTAACTATATATGGGATGGATCCCTAGGTGAGGCAGTTTCTGCTCCACACTTTGTCTCTGTATCTTCTTAGAAGGGATGTTTTGTTCCCCCTTCTAAGAAGGACCAAAGTATCCACATTTTGGTCTTCCTTCTCCTTGAGACTGGGAAAAGATCTTTACCAATCCTACATTCAATAGAGGGCTAATATCCAATATATACAAAGAATTCAACAAGTTAGACTCCAGAGAACAAATAACCCTATTAAAAATGGGATGCAGAGCTAACAGAGAATTCTCAACGGAGAAAAACTGTATGGCCAAGAAGCACCTAAAAAAAATGTTCAACATACCTAATCACTACGGAAATGCAAATCAAAACAACCCTAAGATTCTACCTCACAGCAGTCAGAATGGCTAAGATGAAAAACACAGGTGACAGCAGATGCTGGTGAGGATGAGGAGAAAGAGGAACACTCCTCCATTGCTAATGGGATTGCAAGCAGGCACAACCACTCTGGAAATCAGTCTGGTGGTTCCTCAGAAATTAGACATAATATTACCTGAGGACCCAGCTATAACACTTCTGGGCATATACCCAGAAGATGCTCTAACATGTAATAAGGACACATGCTCCACTATGTTCATAGCAGCCATATTTATAATAGCCAGAAACTGGAAGCAATCCAGATGTCCCTCAACAGACCCAAAGAAACTAAACAAGAAGAAAGGTCCAAGTGCAGTTGCCCCAATCTCACTTAGATGGGGGAATGTTAAGGCATAGGTAAAATGTTAAGCTTTAGGTAACTGTTAACTTGCCTAGCCTGCCATTATAAGGAAACTTTCTCCTGTGTTTCTACTGTTACTAGGAAACTTTCTAATGCCAAGATTGCTTATGTATTCTCTTATATTCTGTGTCTTGGAAACCAATCATGATAGAAGTCAGTAAAACTGTTTTGTAAAGTTACTCACAATAAGCTTGGACCTGAACCAACCACCCAACAGCACTTCCAATACTTGTGAATAAGGTTTTGTAGTATATACTCCCCCTGGGATGGACACCAATATAAGATGTACGTACACTTGCATCAAAATAGGAAACTATTTGGAATAAGACTTTTGAGTTATGGTCCAGTAAAGTTTAAGTTCCCAAGATCTCCATAGAAATTGACATCCTACTTGGCAGAAAGAGACATGTACATGGGTAACTGGTATCCTGATTGGCAAGGTAAGATAAATGTTAGACAAGTCCCATCCTGATAGACAAATTAGAGTATGAATATTAGACAAAGCAAGTCCCCTGCCACAGTTGAACATACCAACCAATGGAAGCAAGACAAGTATACAACAAAGACATGTTCCCAAGGAAATCCCCCTATCCATAAAGCCTTATTGGTGAAATAACTTGGCACAGATATTTATGGATTTTGGGCTTAGAAACACTCTAAAATCTTAACTCAATGTTTTGGTTCAGTTTCGGAATCCGAACCATGACCCTGCTTGACCAGTCTTGAGGCATACACTCAATGAGGTATCTTTGTCTGCCTGAGACCAGTGTTTGTGTTATTTGTGAGGAGACTCCTGGACCCCCAAAATATGCACTGTATATACACACACACCACAAAAATGTAAACGTATTACTTTTCATCTTTCTTTTCATCCCCAAGTGCACTTACTTTCTGCAGTAATGGAAAGTAATTGTCAACTTCGATTCAACTGCTCTCTGAGATGGCAATTTCTTCCCATTACATCTGGGGCAGATACTGTCTGTGACTTCTCACAGAAGCCAGGACCAGCTGTCTGGAGACCTCTCTGCAGAGATGGGTGTTTCAGCGCTGTGGGGTTTCTTCTCCAAGCTTCTAAGTTTTACTATGGCCAACCTCTTTCCATTGTTCCCCTGCCCGAGGGTGGCAGCTGGTTCTTGTAGTTGTTATTTCATGTTCTGTTTTTGCCTTTTCAGTCACCTAGTTAACAACTCCTTCCATTATATTTTCTCTGTTAAGTACCTAGTGTATAACAGCTGTATCCTGACAGGTTCTTACTTCAGACAATACATATAGACCAAGTCTCTTATTATGTTCCCTACGCCTCCAAAGTCAATCAATCAAACTCTTTCGGACCTATTGAACATTTTCCCATCACACTTAATTTTTTTTTTTTATTTGAAGTTTCTTTTAGCAACAAGAATGGAAAATATAATTTTATACATTTTTGGAGGGGAGGATTAAATATGTTTGTTATAAAACTTGTAATTTGCTTTCTTTAATGGTAAAGATGAACAGTTAGTCAGACTCATTACTGCATGAATCATATATCAGTTAGAAAAACCCCAGATCCCAGGTCTATCTTCTCAGTGTTGTCTTGATAAATAAGACAAAGATGGTGGTGCTCACATCTTAAAAATAATCTCAACAGGAAGGATTTGTTTCTGATAATTTGCTATTAGAAAGGTTAAGAGGGGTTTAGAAGGATAGTGAGACATCAGCTAGTTCTATAAAGAGAACAATGGTTACTTTGGGAGCCAATGATTCTATTTTCAAATTAGACTTAGCTGTTGGCTCTCTGGGAGCAAAGCAGTAATCAGTGCTTTTGTGAACAAGTAAAATAAAGTTGACCTTTTCTTACACCTATCAGTCCTATACTAAAGGGAGAATGCAATCACCAAGACCCAGGGGTGTCCAGGGTTAGTCAGAAATGTCAAGTCAGGAGAACCAAACACAGGGAAATACAATGGCTAGGGACATGAGACAGAAAATACCTGAAATTTGATCTTAAGAAGGTGTAAATCAGATCTGTTCAGGATTACCTTAAAAGCAGAAAGTAGACTACGTATTCAAAGTACTGGAAGGAAAAAACAATGCATTAACTAAGATTTGTATATCCAGAAAAATCTGAAATAATTTAGATCTACCTTACAAGAAATACTAAAGAAAATCTTTGGATTAGTAGAAAATAATGCAGGATGATATCTTGAATCCATAAAGTGAAATTATGTAATATGTCTAAGTAAAATGTATTTGTTGTTTGAATTGTCTTAAGTGACATGCACCCAGTTGTCCAAAGCAGTTGCTATGATGGAGTTCTGTCATTTGTCGGGTATATGTGTGGCAATAATAACAAAGAAGGAAAAAGAAAAGGCCCTAGATAGGAGAACCATGTCTATCTGGCTGAAGTCACCTCCTGTGCATTAACCTCTTGTGGAGGGTGAAAAATTATATATTCCTAATAAAAATATAGTAACCTATAAAATGAGTCTAAGAAAATAACTCATAAAATAAGCTTATCAGTTTGACAGAAAGGACTGGGTTGCACTAATTTCTGTAATTCATCACATGATAAGCTGAGGCTGTAGGATTGCCATGAGTTCCAACCAGCCTGGGTCACATATATAAAACCAGCTCAAACAAAAACATTTCAAGAAACCACAAGAGGCTCAGCAGGTAAAAGTTTTTGCCATATTAAAGCTGGTGACCTGATTTGATCCCTGGTCTCCACACAGAGGAGAAAGGAGAATGGACTCTCCACAGTTGACCTCTGACATCTGCACAAAAGTGGGTGGCACGTGCCCCTCCTAGTGTAGCACGTAACAACAATGACATTATAAAATTGATAGGTATTGAAACAATACACTAAAAATTCTGACACAAAAGAAGGTTGTTAGGAGGAACAGATATGAAATGCACAAACGTTTTTATGATAGGCAGAAAAGGGCAATTATACTTTTAAAGAAATCAATAACTATCAAATGTGGTCATACAACAATAAAAAGCAGAGATTCTTACATTGGATAAAAATGTATATAATATACATTTCCAAGACACAACTGGTTATAAATCAAAAAGAATTAACATACCTGGAATAGATACATTAATATAAGACAAAAATGGAAGTCAATATCATCAGAGACACCAAGACACCATAAAAAATATGTATACATCATTAAAGTAACACAGTTTTATAACTAGACTTTTGATTATTTTTATTAATTGCTAGAACAAAAAGGCAAAAAACCAAAAAACATAGTAAAAAACTGAATTTTCCTTTATTTCTACTTGTATATTATATTGTAACTAGTTAATATGCATATTTCCCCATAGCCCTTCCAGTGGATAAGCACATATTAATTCCAAACACATGTGGAATATTCTTCAGGATAGGGCAAATGGAAAGCCAATCATAATTCTCGTTGGTTGTAGAATCCTTAAAGTTCATCGTGCCATCCTTCACATGGCATGAATGAAGACTTATTACAATTGGTTATTGATAAAATTAACTCATAAAAGGATAGTTGTTTTTCACTTGCTCAAATGTGGAGCAAAAATTCATCCTTAACTTCTCTGTGTACCTTGCACAATCCATATGAATATCTTTAAAGTGCTAAAATTTTGGTTACCAGATTCATATATTGTAGAATGTACCTCTGGCGAGATTCATCCTCAGGAATGCTGATATGAACTTTGGTTTCAGTCGCCTACCTCCTGAAGCTGTCTCCGGAGAAATGCTTCCAAAAACAGCTTCAGGAATTCAGGTGACTGTCTAATTTTAGCTGAAGTTTTGGCTAGAGACACTTTCCCGTCTAAGCCCATAGTGCTGTTCCTAGTCAAGGAACCAGCAGATCAAGTTACCTGTGCTGGTTGATTTCCTTGACTGACCAGAGGGTGGGACCAGGCAGCTTGAGGAGGAAGCCAGGTGCAAGGATAGTCAATAGTTAAACCCCACTGACAGGGGTCCCCAGTAAATCCTGTTCCTTTGGGCCTAGCAGTAAAACCTGTTTTGGGGGGGTTCTGCTAATGCAATACCACAACCCCCTATTTCCCAGGCCTTGGTAAGCTTTGTCCTGAGCTTGACTCTGTTCTTTATGATGCTTAATTCTTATCACTGGTCTTTACTAGAAGTGAATTAGAATGTTAATGACTAGGTAACCTTCTCACTGAATTCCTGAGCTCCTGGCTTTAAGGAATCTTTTAGGACTTTGGAACACTGGTGGAAACTTCACCCATGGTAAAAATTCAATCTTTACACCATACTAACATGCGGATAGGGTTCGTGTATATAGATAATTGGAAATGCCAGGACTCTAGAAGGCTGAGTCTCCTTGAGACTCTTTTTCTCAGGACTCTCGTCCAGGTTTTCAGACCTGTTGTGAGTCACCACTAGAGGGGGCGTGACAATTATTATCCATGGAGACAGCCCTACTTCACCACCTCCTGTTCTGACCTATATGAGATCAAGGCCTAAGTTTCTACTGTCTGAGGTGAGGCTCTTCTTATATCCTGCTCCTGACTTAACATTTGATCAAAAGCCTCTATTTGTTCATCTATGTATTTAACTTCAGTTAAATTTCCTTCTACTTACTGAATAAATCTGTTCCTAGGCTCTAAATTTGTCATATCAGGCTAAGCAATCCTAGAAATCCTGTATAGATCACATTCAAAGATCCCGAGTATTGCCCTGACAAGATTTTTTCAATTTTCTTTTAATGCATTTTTCTCATTCATTCCATTTTATCTCCATGCCTTTGATCCCTACATTTGATATCAAAGGCCTGGACTTCTTTATTCCATGTACACTTAAAAACACTTAAACAGTTATCATTATACTTCTTTCTGTCCTTAAAAACAATTAAATCAAATTTCATTCATCGCTATTTTTTTTTAATCTGGTTGTGAGAGTCAGGCAGCTTCAACCATCTGCCTCTGTCTTTAAAATAGCCTGTCTCTTTGCACAGCAGGGGCTTCCAGTGCCTCGGAGCCCAAATGGTGTACTAGTTCCAAACAAAAGCAAAATCTGTAGGCTGCTAGGAAGCCAACTCCTAACCTGACATCATGGGGTGTGTGTATTCCCATTAGGGAATCTCTGAATTCATTTTTAAAAGTGAGTTCTTGCCCCAGTTTGGAATGCCATATTTAGTGGTAATCAGTTAATTCACTCTTTAATTTCTGGCTGGGGCAGTGTGATTCCACCTGTCCCAATGCTCTGGAGTCCCTGAATGACAGACACAAACGCATAGCATTATTTTTAATATGCCTTTTAATATGGCTGGGCCACTCCTGAACCTCCACAGCAAAGGCAGGCTTTGAGATATCCAGAGGACTGAAAATCCCTGATACTGTTATGATAACATCTTTTTATTAATTGATTAATCCTACTGGGTTGAAGAGCTTTGGAGACAATTAGGAATAGCACCTGCTATTTGGTGGACATTCATTGGCTATGGGGACTTACTTACTCATGGGCCTAGAGTAGTGAGGGGAAATCATGGTTATGGCATTTGATGGCTTTCGAGTTTTTCCAGGCATCAGTGATAGTTCTGGCTTGAGTGTAGACCTTACACCAACAAACATAGTCCATCGCCACTATGATACTGGTGAAAGAGTGAGTGCTTCCTGGATGGCCACTCTCGTTACTTCCACTGAACATTGTACCAGGGCCTTTTCCAGCACTGCAAGGCAAGAAGAGCAATTAATGTGCAGACTAGAGGAGAAGATACAAAAACTGTTTTATCTGCAGATCATTTGGTATTAGTTGGAAAATTGCTAGTAACTCTATAAAAAAATTACTAAAACTAATAATTCTCGAATGTTTACAACATTTAAAAAAATATGCATATAGAAAACTAATTGTATTTCTATAGTCTAGCAATGAGCAATCAAAAAAGAAACTACAATATCAATTTCCCTCTTTTAGGAAATTAGACGCCTCTGCAGCATTAAGAATCATAAACTTTTGAGGAATAAACTTCTGAGAAAATCAGTTTCTAACAGAGGCACAGACCTCTTCCCCAGAGCATTGGAAGAGGAAAGCAGTGAGCACCTGGCAGGTAAGGGGGTGCAGCATCTTTGTACACTGCAAGGCTCAGTGCTCCTGAAGTGTCAATTCTCCCTTAACTAATCAACAGGCCCAATGTCCTCTTTAGTTCATGGCATCTCTTCACAGCAATAGAAAAGTAGCAAAGATAGCGCCCTTTTAGTGAGAACAATTTTATATTTTTATGTGTGGGTTCCACTTTTAGAAGAAATGAAATAAGATGGATGACTAATTAGCTGATAGAAATATGTTCAGTATTAATGAAAAAAATAAGCTAAAACAATACTGAAGGCTAGGGAAGCAAATCACTGGTAGAGTTCTTGCCCAGTATTTGTGAGGGCAAGTAAATAAACACTTTTTAAAACTAAAGTTAAGGAAAACTAAATAAGGGAAATTAGACAAAAGCCATTAGTGAGACACCAACTCTAGTATTAAAATGGCTATAAAAGTAATGGGCAGAACAGTGAAATAGCTCAGCAGGTGGGGGCACTTATAGCCAAGACTGATGACCCGAGTTAATGAAATAAATAACACATTTACTTATTGTCTTATTTTATTATATCTTTTTAGATGCCTGCTTCTTTACTAAGGAGAAAGAGAAAAGTGTGGATTTAAATGGCAGGTCAGGTAGTGAGGGTCTCTGAGGAGGAGTTGAAGGAGGGGAACCTCAGTTAGAATATATTGTAGGAAAATTATTTTCAGTAAAAAATAAAAATAAATAAATTAAATGTAATAAAAATGACAGACAATCCCAAGCTTATTCTCTGATGGGGATCTAAAATGCTTTGGAACCTTGGAATACACTTTAGTAATTATTATAAAGTTAAGCATTAGCATACCATGAATAAATTATATTAATTTACCATGGATTAGCAATTTTTTTTCTCCTAGGCATCTACCAAATAAAATAAAAACAAATGTTCATGTAAAGACTTGAACTTAATTTTCATAGTAGCATTATTCACAATAGGAAGACAACACACATGTATAAACACACACACACACACACACACACACACACTCACTCACTCACACCTCTCTCGGAGAATCCAAATGTCTATCATTTAGTAAATAGACCATAGTACAGAATCTTCTTTCCACGGGCTGTCTGAATTTCTCCTTCGTACTCTGCTCTTCTCTTTGCCACCTGCCACTTCTGCCATCCAGCAACTGTTGTTCCTGTAATTTCTAATTGCAAAACGTTATAATCCTGAACAGGGTCTTCTAGACACTCTTCCAAATTTTACGTGTCCCAGTAATTCACTTCATTTTACTGTGGGTAAATTCGGCACTCACTGGAAAACACTAGGGTTCTTTCCAGTTTTTTTCTATTGTGAATAAAGACATGGCGGACATCAGGGTTGGATGTGTGAGAACAAGGTTCAGTCCTCTTGGATTTATGTCCAAGAGTGAGATACTGTGTCCTATGAGCAGTTCCAGGGTAAGCTTAAGAAACCACAATATTGTTTTCAAGAGTAGCTGAGAATTAACTTTTAAAACATGAAACTATTCTTAATGTTGACTAAAGAAAAAGTTCATATCTCATTTTCTTTTACAGTAATAAGAAATAAGATGTTGAAGGTGGGAGAGGGCTGGGAGAGAGATCAGAAATCAGTGTTTGTGTGTATGTGGGGGGCAAGTCTGGAACTAACAGGAGACAGGAGATTGAAAAATACAAATTGCAGGTGATTTTTAAAAAATAATTGAGAATATTTTAAGCCTCAAGGCATAAAATTCCCATCATGAAATCATTCCTGCACCATCAAGTCATTTTGTGACTAGCATTCTCTTGAAATAAGATATCAACAGGACGTGTGTGAAGCAGACATTCACACTCTGTCTCTAATGGGCCTCACTCAGTCACAAAGCAGCTCAGTTTATCAAAGATGTATGCATCTTAAGCCAAATGTTGAAGCTGCTGTAAGACTCCTGCATGAAGATTAGGATTGTCTTTTACTTACCAGCTGCTACTGTACTTTGTACCTTTGTTCTCCAAAGGCTCCCTTGATGGAGATTCAGTCCTAGATGTGGTTGGTGGTAGGCACTATAAAAAATGAGACATCCAGGAGTCTATTGAGAGGGTGCATCAACAGTGGGAATTGTGGACCCCAGTCTTTTATGGCTTCTTGCTTGGAGCTTTTCACATTGGCTACTTATTTTGTTATCTACCGTGGAAGTTGTCATTGAAGCCTAAACCATGCTGTTTGGATTTCTAGCCCTTCAATGTATGGATCAAATAAACCCCTTTTGTTAATAAGGTCATTGTACCTTAGGTATTTCATTAGAAAAACAAAATCAGATTGCAGCATTGTCCACTGGCATTTCATGCTACTCTCTAAACAACTCCATTTAAACCTGAGTTTCTGACTGCAATGAAACTGTAAATCCAAAGACTTGTGCTGGACAGGTCCCTAGAAGTCCCACTTGCAATTTTTGTGTGGTTCTCTGGTTCCTGTTACACAGACAAAGGCCATTTCTCATCCTTAATGACATTTTCATCATCACTCTTTGCAGACTAGAGCGGCTGTAATATCTTTTTATTATTCTCATTTATTTTCAGTATTCATCTCCATTTGCCATAGTTTCATTAACTCATTATTGTCATCTGGACAATAAAAGTTTTACTTAAATGATTTTGTCTAATTAGCTCATGAGTATTCACCTTTTATTGTAATTGTTTACTAGATGAATTTTAATTTCTTATTACTGGTTCATAGCCTTCTAAAATATTCAACAATTGTGGCATATATTCACTGAATGCCTACTAGTGTGGATATCCCTGTGGTGAAAGATGGATATAGTTTCTGCTTTAGTGGTGGAGACAGACATGGAAAGGATCATTACACAATTAACAATCACAGTAGAAATCACACACACACACACACACACACACACACACACACACACACACACACACACTCATGTACACACATATACATGAAGGTGTCAGCATAATATGCCAAGAATTGTAGGGTGAAAAGGTCACATTTCCGTAGTTCTAAAAATGATTTGGACTAAGCAGATCCAAATTGAAGAAGTCTGTACAGAGTGAGGAACCTTACCTAGATAAGACCCTAGTGAGTGTTGCTGGGTCTGGCACTCAAAGCTGAGGGAAAGAGCTGGGGGCTGAGAAAGAAGAGAATGTACCTAGTGAAGCACCAAAACACTTGATTCACAGTGTAGTGGAGTGATTTTTAAGCAGGGCATGACCATTTTCATATCTATATATTAAAAGAATCCCTCCTGAAAGATGAAGTCATTCTCCTGGCTTAGCTTAGAGGAGAACATGAAGGGAAGCCAAGGAGAAGCTTCATAGGGCAGTCAGACAAGTGCAGATTGATTTTATAGATTATCATGTTGGGGCCAAAGAATGAGAAATGAGCCTCAGGGATAAAGCTAAGAAGATGTGGTTTGTATCCATAGCAACCAAGTGGGCAGAGCAGGCAGGGTGTACACATTCAAGTTGAAATATTGTCTGGGGAAGAATGTAGATTTTTTTTTTTTTTAAAGATATGTTTTGCTGTTTTGTTCATGGCTTCATTCCAGGGCTTGGGAGAAAATTCAGAAGTGACATCAAGTGAGCCAACCTGTAGATTGGGAGAGGATTTTGGGCTTAAAACTGTGCAAGTCTGCTCTCTCCAGATTCTGTCAGAAGCTATGAGAGTGGTTGGTTCCAAAGATGTGCAGAGAAAAGCTGAGTGGGAGCAGACAAGCTTTAGGCCTGGTGATTCCAATGCTCCATCACACCCAGTGTGGTGGCCAAGGCCTGCGATGACATTTCCCCATGAAATTCTGCATGACAGACATGTGGTCTGCCTCTGTGGGTCTTGATCATGTTCTGGTCCTGTCGTCTGCCTTACAGTATTCAACTGGGCTTGGCTACAGTAATATTAATTCTTTCATCATTATGTTACTGTTCCCTTTATCCTTCTCCTTTATGGAAGCTAAATGGATGTCAGGCAAGTGGGGGAGAGAAGTACAGGGCAAAACACAACATGACGCTGAAGTGTGGGTTAAAGACACAGTGTTGTTGTTGAACTGGCCACATCTGTCAGGGCCAGGTCAGATGTGCAGTAGGCATTTTTAGCAGGAAGCCATTCCATGCTGTGTATAGCACAGCCATTTCTCCAGCAACGTGTCCTTCTTCGCAAAACTGCTTCTCATCCTTCTTAGTGTACCCAGGGCAGGAGGAAATTTGTCTCTTGGGCAAAACCCACCTGTTACCAAATTAATTTCTCGTGAAAAGAGAAATCACGGATCTCATACACTTTATCTTATTCTCTTTACATGGAAGTGGGTGTCATGAGCATCCTTAATAATTATAGATCGTATAATTTTTGAAAATGCAGTTTGTACATTTTGTCTGTAATAAAAAGAGACTTAATAAAGAGGTCTTTTCATAGTATGAGAGCTGCTAGCTAAAGCCAGGAAGCATGGTCATGAAACCAAATTGCATCCTTGAGTAAAAATTAATTCCAAATGTAGTTCATTTTACCCAGGACTTGATTTCATTTTCTAGGAGGAGATGGAAAGGGGTAAACCAGAGTGTAAACTTGCTAAGTGACCAAGACAAATTGTATTCATGATGGAGACACCACGACTCATCCCATTTGATTTTTAAATGCATTTGAAAGTAACTTTAAAATAAATATCACAGAATGATGCTTTGTATGTCTATAGTAATTTAAGGATTATCCTTCCCAAATTACATGATTTCTTTTCAAACCACAAAGAAAAAAACCTTACAGAGACATTCTGAGACCTTCTTGTCAGCACATGATCTTCTCTTACTCTGATTAATGAAGCTCATCGAATACATGTACATATTGTCATTTCTGAAGTCGTTTATCAGTTGATGAGTTGGTTTTATTTCTTTCCCTAAATATTACTATTGTACTTAACACAGGACTTAAATAAAACCTGTTCATCTAGCTACAGCATTATTAGCTGAACGGAATGCAAACAGGTTAGTAAATGAGAGCCCTGATGACTATCATGAAAGATTGCTGTGAGAACTAACGGAACTAAAGAAAGGATTTAGAGTGGGTTCTAACACATGGCAAAGCACATCTACTCTGGCTGCGCTAGGAGTCACTGCTACTCACACTGCAGTTCCTGTTTAATCTGCCTCAGAGACGATCACCAGCCTCAGTATCATAGTTATGTTGGAATTATAACCATTTAAAAAATATGTTATATTGGCTATTAAGCAAGATTTCTGGGTATAAATCAGTTCCTGAGATACCAGAAGAGCCCCCTCTCCAAAGAGTGTTTTAAGCACACAGTTGCTTTTCCAAGAACATCAAAGATGCTCATAAGAAAAGCAAATTTTCCTTCTGTTACCACATTCCCCAGGCAGCTCGACCAGATTGCGTGTGTCACAGCAGGCTTTGGAATCCATTGTGGTTTGAGTTGACAGGGGATATTTGCAAGAGGTGAGATCGCGAATGACTTTGAATTCCAACACTCCCAGTCTGGAAATAATTTATCTGATCTGTTATCACTCACTCTCAACTTTCTAAATGATCATAGCTGGCTCTCTGTTTCCTTTAATACTCTTGCAAGGTTCCCAGACCGGTCTTCTTCACCCTTAGCCACTGCTTCTCTTGGTTCTCCTTAATGCTTCCTGGACTATCAGATGGGACTGGCCACTGGACTGTATCTCCGCACTGCTGAAATCTCTCCTTGTTTGGGATATCTCCTATGTAGCACAGGCTGCCCTTGAATTTGTTATGCTCTTACCTCAGTTTCTTGATTGCTGGAGTAATAGGCTTGGGCTCCCACTCTTGTCCTCCAATCCCTTTTCTTAATTCTTCTCTTTAGTCAGGTTGAGGTCTTGGTTCCTTGTCCTTCTGTCAAACTTGTTTGTTGCTAACTACACTCGAAAACAACATAGTTAAGGAAACAGCTGTGCACACCGAGATTTCCTTATTTGTGAGAAGGATTATGAGGCCTCAATTCTTGTCTTGCCTCCCATTTCATTATCTTCTTGAGCCTGGTTATTTTATTTTACTGTTGAGATTTATTCATTACTTTTTGTGTATGACTATTTTGCCTTTGTGTATGTATGTGTATCACATACATGCCTGACAGCTCAGAGTTCAGAAGAGGACACTGGATTCCCTGAGACGCAATTACAGACTGTTGTGAGCCATCCTGTGGGCGTTGAGAATCAATCATGTCTTCTGCAAGAGCAACAAGTGCTCTTAATCTCCGATTCAATTATCCAGCCCCTGACAGGACGTTTTATAAGTCATCCAAGGTATTCTGAGCATGAGATGGAGCAACTTTCTATAGGTAACAGTAAGTCATTTTAAATCACGTTCCCCTTCACACATGTGCATGTGTGTGCACACATGTACACACATACACACTCATATGTATATGTGTGCACACTTGCGCACGTGGGCACAAACACACACACACACACACACACACACAGAGTGACAGAGACAGAGACAGTGACAGAGACAGAGAGAGAGAGAGAGAGAGAGAGAGAGAGAGAGAGAGAGAGAGAGAGATTATATACATTACAGCCTTTAGAAAAGGGTAGGGTTACCTGACTTGAGTCCTACGATCATATCGAGATGGATGTAAGCTTCGTTGGAGAGGACAGATTGAACACCTATGAGTACACTGCATTTAGCGGGTGTCAGCGTCACTGCAGCACAGCCAACATGGACAGACTTACAGTATCAGTTCTAGTGAACGCTCTACCTAGTCCAAGGAAACAGCCTGAACCGGAGGAAAGTCTAGGCTTCTGAATGCTAACAGCCTTCTAAGGAGACAGATCTCAAGAAACTTAACGGAGGACGTTTCTAATATTCCATTGCTCACTGGCTTGCAGAGTTTCTGGAAGCTTCTCTACTTCAGTAGACCTACCACTAAGTTTCAGAAGTGTTATAAGTCAGTAGAACAACATTCAGAAAAAGTATTGACCTACACAATAGAGTAGCTGAATCTCACAATAACTGTATTGTAAAGAAACCAGGCCAAATAAGAACACATGCTATGGTTACACCAACTGGAAATGTTAGAAAATGTGAATAGAGTGACAGAAAGCACATCAGTGGTTGGACAAGGAAGCTAGACACACTAAAAGTTCCCCAGCGAATTATTTCAAATACACCATTTGTATAATATTTATTGTTCAGGATCTACATGGTAGTTCCCAAGAGGTCTCTTCAGAATATTGGAGTCACAAAAGTGAATTCACAGTGGATCTCTGCTCTGGTAGCTGAAAAACCTTTTCCCTCATTAAACGGAATCCATGTGTAATACACATATGGCACCAGAAGACAGTCAACCGGCACAGAATTATTCATCTATGTTCTTGGAAATTTTTAAGACCTCAAGGATGTTCAAAAATTTGTATGTGTGTATAAGGGTTTATGTGTGTGTGTGTGTGTGTGTGTGTGTGTGTGTGTGTGTGGTGTGTGTGTGTGCGCCCAATTGTGTGTGAGCCAGAAGTTAACGTTAAGGGTCTTCTTCTATTACTGTAAACTTTACTTCTGGAGATGAGCTCTCTCTCTGAACATAGAGTTCGCTAACTTCGATAGATAGACAACAAGTTTTAGGTATCTAGTGTCTCTGCCTTTCCCAGTGCTTGAATTATAGGCATGTGCTGTTGTGCCCAAGGATTTACATGGATGGTGAGAGTCTGAACTTGGATTGTCATGTTTGTATTGCAAGCACTTTACTGACTGAGCTAGCAAGCTGGGCCATCAGCTAAAGATGCTTTCCTTGCAAGCCTAGAGACCCTGGTTTGTTCCCCAGAACAAATTAGAAACAAATGAAAAAAAAATGTAGACCTGGGGAGTACAGAGTTCCTCACCTAGAAACAGACCAGTTTGAGAAAGATGTCTTGCCCAGATTCTGCCTGGCTTTGGTATCTCACTGGTCCCTTTTTATTCCCTTTGTTAACCTGATCCTATATGTATGTGTCTATTCAAGCGGGTCATTTTGGCCAGGAGACATAATAAGATATGATCTCCTTCACAACCCATGTCTTTGTCTGCATTCTAGGCAGTATCTACCAAGACACTGAGCCTTCTCCACTTAGGGATTGATGCTGTTCTCATCTCATCTCTACCACACAAGCATGATTTTGGTTTAGTAGGAATGATAACATTGGGTGTCACATACAATAGGGACAGAGTACCTATGATGTCAAGAGAACATTATCTCTGTGGAAGGTAGTTCCAAGGACATGCTGAGGAAGTATAGAGGAATGGGTGGAATTTAGAGAGATGGTTTTGAGGAATTAAAGGCTCATTAATTATGAATTATTAAACTGGCATCTGGGACCATTCTGGGGAGCACTTGTCAAATGATGCATGTTAGGGCAGAGAGAGGAGTTCTGTTTATTTGTGTGTGGACACAATACCATCTGGGAGGGAGTGATTAGAACTATTTGAGAGGACAAAACATCATATTCTTCAGTTCTTTAAAACTCTTACCTTGTTCTCTCTGGGATTAATTGGACAGGGATTTAATTCAGGCCACACCTGGAACTAGTACAAGTCTGTCATCCAAGTTACTCCAGAGGCCGAAGCAGGAGAATCACAAGTTCAAGGCCACTTGGGCAAGTTATTGAGAACCTATCTGAAAATGATAAAAGGGCTAGTAATGTAGGCCAGTATGAGGTACATGTCCCAGCATATTCATGAGGATCTAGGTTTAGTTCCTGATATCACGCACAAAATAAGTAAATAAGGTAATAATTAAAAAGGGCACGTCGAGTAATGCCAGGGGTCTCTGAAAGGAGTGTCAAAAGGGCAATTCTGAGACTCTCTCAGATTGAACTGCCAGGATGTCCCTGGACAGCTAGTCTTTATAGCACCTCCTCTGCTGCAAGTGACTCTTACTCGCTGTTACCAGATTATGACTTATCACACAACCCACATCTTATATTTATGAATTGAAAAATGGTATCAATAATGATCTTGAAGCTTTTCAGTTCCCATTTATATCATTTCATTGATTTATCACTGCTACAGTTAATTTTATATTACTGAAATTTCATTTGCAACAACCTTTTCTCCCTTTTCCACAGACTCAGAAGCAGGGCAATATTCCTAGAACCTGAAGACAGTCCACTCCAAACTCATAAAACAAATGTCAGTCAGTAAAAGTGAAGGAGACAACAGCTTTACAGTATGCTGCTTGGGTGGATGGCCTGGGAATGGTCCAGTGCTTGGGCCACAGTCTCAGGAACAGGATCCGTTAGTCTCAGAACAGGCAGTCTTTCCAGGTTCTCTGGGACTCTAATCAATTTACCAGTGATTCAGCACAAGGTCTTTCCAGCTTTTTGGTCTGACTTTTGGACTTCTGGTCTTCTATGTGATTCCCAGAAAGTTCGCTGCTTGACCCGAAGGTGACTCAACAAGTGAGCTTCATTGTCAACTGTCACACTCTATGTAGTAGTCTGACCATATTTCTTGAAGCTTTCTAAATCCACATGTAGCCATGGTTTTCTGAAACCATTTCTTCCATGGTTAAAAGGCATATAATTTCTTTGGTTATAGTCATATACAAGCCACTTCTAGAAAAAGCAACTCTGAATTAAAAAAAAAAAATAAAATGAGTTACTAAAATCCCAACCCTCATGTTTTAAAGATATATATTTTTTGATACTTTAAAGAGATTCTTTTGTATTTTATTCATCATGAATAATGGATGACTCTTCTTTTCACATGTCTCCTTTCACTGGCAGCATGCAAATATGAAGTTCCTGAAAATGGCCTCCTGTCAAGTGCATATGATTTCTATTTGTCTGCTGTTAATGTAATTGACTAAACACTCGATTCGACTGATTATGCTTCCCCTTGTAAACCACTTACTTTATGGGCATAAGCAGCTGTGTTTATGCTTCTGTGATTTTTGGGTTTCATTACGAAGTTTTCAGCACTCAATTCAGGAGTAATAGGCATTCTAAGCACCCAGGCACCAGCTGGCAAGTCTTTACAGATAAAGGCAACATTCCATCAACATTTGTACATATCTTAAAGAGTAATTCATGTATGCACACATGCAAAAATGCTGCAAGCACAGTAATTGTGAACATGAATCAGGAAACAAGATGAACTTTAAGGCAATCAACACTGGACATTCTGGGTTTAGTCAAGGGTGACAGTACTTCCTCTTCTGCCCTTCCTTAAGATGAGGACTATGATAAAGGGTGTGTGTGTTTGTGTGTGTGTGTTTTGACACTGTCCCTCCCAAAATAAGATGACTTAGCAAGTAAAGGTGCTTGCCACTGAGCCTCTTGACCTAATGTGTGTTCCTGGGGCTCATACAGTAGAAGAGAACCAACAATTCTTTACATTGTTGATGTTCATGCAATATGGCACACATGTGTGCACACATATACATATGCACATATACTCAAAAAATATGTAAATGTCAAAAAACTAAGGTAGAGCATGATTGAGGAAGATATCTCTAACCAACACAGGCCTCCACATAGGCATATTCACCCACAGGTACACATGAGCGCTCTTTCTCTCTCTCTCTCTCTCTCTCTCTCTCTCTCTCTCTCTCTCTCTCNCTCTCTCTCTCTCTCTCTCACACACACACACACACACACACACACACACACACACACACACACACACATTTTCTTTGATGGTTGTGTCCATGTTCCCTATGGGATCTTCTGTACCTGAGTGTCTCTCTTTCACCTCCTGTATTCTGTTGCTGTTGCTGATGGTTCCTGATTTCTTTCCTAGGGTTTCTATCTCCAGAGTTGTCTCCCTTTGGGTTTTCTTTATTGTCTCTACTTCCATTTTCAGATCCTGATGGTTTTGTTTAATTCCATCCCCTGTTTGGTTGTGTTTTCCTGTAATTCTTTAAGGGATTTTTGTGTTTCTTCTAGTTGTTTAGCAGTGTTCTCCTGTAATTCCTTGAGGGAGTTTTGTGCTTCCTCTTTTAGAGCTTCTACCTGTTTAGCAGTGTTCTCTTGTATTTCTTTAAGTGAGTTATTAATGTCCTTCTTCAAATCTTCTACCATCATCATGAGATATGATTTTTGAATCCACGTCTTGCTTTTCGGATATGTTGGGGTATCCAGGACTCGCTCTGGAGGGCGTACTGGGTTCTGATGATGCCCAGTGTTCTTGGTTTCTGTTAGTAAGATTCTTACATTTGCCTTTCGCCATCTGGAAATCTCTGGTGTTAATGTTCAAGCTGTCTCTGGCTGGAGTTTGATCCTCCTGTGATTCTGTTAGCCTCTGTAAGCACTCCTGGGAATCCAACTCCCACCTGAGTCCCAGTGGTCAGAGCACTCTCTGCAGGCAAGCTCTTCTCTTACAGGGCAGGGGCCAGAAGTCTGGAGCTCTGATCTACCTCCTGAGTACTGGGGTCAGAGCCCTCCCTGTAGGCTGTCTCTCCTCTGGCAAGGAAGGTTCCCAGGGGTCAGGGTCTCAGCTCTGCCTCTCACTATCCCAAGGTGATCCTGAGGTGATCATGAGGTCCCGAGATCCCGAGGTGAGCAGGAGGACCTGCAGCGTGGAGAGTTCTCCAGAGCTCAGTGGCCTCTCCTGGGGTTTAGAAGAGAGATGGCGGGGGTGGCCCAGACTGGACTGGAGCCCAGCCTCTGGGCAGACATGGTTCCTTTGTCCCTGTTCCCGCTGGCACAAACCCCTCCAAGATTCTCAGGAGTTGATGTTGTGTTCCACTCACCAGTGATCCCGAGGTCCTGCTGCGTGGAGAGTCCTCTGGAGTGCTCAGCAGCCTCTGCTGGGGTTCAGAAGAGAGATGGCAGGGGTGGCCCCAATCGGCCCGGAGCCCACCTCTGAGTGTCTCTTCTTTGGGTATCTGCTTCAGTGATCCTAAGATTGGGTGGAGAGTCCTCTAGGGACTGTGGGGGGTGTCTGCAGAATCTGCGTCCTAGGTGACCCAGTGCTGGAGCCAACCGGAAGGAACTAGTGCCCCTGGTCAAGCCGGATTTCTGCTTCCCTGATGCTGTCTCAGGCCACACACAATTGGAATGGAACCGATGTTGTGTTCCGCTCACCAGTGATCCAAAGATCGCGTGGAGAGTCCTCTAGGGGCCATAGGGGTGTCCGCTGACTCTGTGCCCAAACCCAAGGGAAATTTTAAATTGTGAACTATAAGTATACATGTGCTCACTTGTTCACTTTGGGCTAAATGATGACTCACACCAGGTATAGAGGCAGTCAGTCTTTCCCTTTGAACTTCTTGTTCTGATGCAAATCTGTACAGATTTGAGTTTCTGCAACCCTGGTATCAGACCTAGAGGCTTACGGAGGCTCAAAGGAAGATCAGGATTAATGGCTGAGGATTTTCTAAGATTAGCACTCCATATAAACCCTATCTCATTTACATTATGTTTTACATAGTCTTGGAGATTGGAAAATGGAACATTTGGGCAAGAGAGCTATGGTGATCTTCAGGGCTCTAGTGTCACCATTCCCTTCCTTGCTGTATGATAATTCTCATCTACTTGAACTCAGGTGCAGTAAGGCCACATGAATCTAACAAGATCCTCTGTCTCACTAATTTCTGTTACTGGGTAAGAAAGATGTGATAATTTTGTATCTTCAGATATGACAGTGACCTTTATTGATTCACTAGAGATCAGATATGTTTCTGGACTACCTCAGGGGCAGCAATTTTGCAGGTGGACAGTCAAAGTCTCCCCTCAGCAGTGGAGGGTGATGCATGTGGGGCACAGGCAAATACCTAAGACATTTGCTTCTGCAACTTGGACTTCCTCTGTCTTCCTTACAGTAACAGGGATGAGGCAGTAGCTCTTGTCTGCCTTCTTCAGAGTAAGTAAGAAATGATGTTCTTATGCTGGGGTAAACCATAGGGTCTCTAATTCTCTGTGGTTGAGGACTTTCCAGCATCCTCTTTTAAATTTTCAAGTAGAAGAAAAAAAAAAAAAAACAAACCAAATCTAGTCGATAAGTACACTTGTATGCTTAGTAACAAATACCACAGTCCTTCTTGTGTTGAAGAACATATGCAACTGAAATCTTTATTTGGGGGTAAAAGGGGAGAATGGAACATCTAGAGAGAGAATAGGCAGACCATATGAGGATATTTATTTAAGCATCTGTATTAATAAGCATCCTGTTTTATAACTAAGTTTTGTGCCTTTAACTTGGAAGACAATTAGCTCTATGCAAATTGAGCAGCCTCTTGAGAATACTGCAGTTTTAAATGATATCTAAAGGTTTTGATTTAGTGACCTTGATATATGTTTCTTTTAGAAACACATTTTTTTCAAAATACCCATATTGTTATTGAAATATCTTATTATTCTATTAAATAGCCCTTTTTTAATGAGAGGGCAGTGTATCCCACAGAGGGTATAGTTGGATTTTTCTTCTCATGAATGGATTTTCTTTTAAAAATGAAATTTTGGTATAATGGCCTAGTAGGTAAAGGTACTTGCTACTTATTTGATGATCTACACCTGCTCCCTTGGAATAACATGGTAGAGGGAAAGAAATAATTCCCACTAGTTGTTTTCTGACCTACTCACATACACAGAACTGCACACAAAGATGGTTATATAGTTCAAGGGAGCGTAGGAATGAAAGGGAGGCATAGGCTGGTTTGGGGAGGGTCAGTAGGCAAGGGCACATGGAGCACTGGGGCTCTCCACCCCCTGTGTGGGCTCTGCTCTGGAACTCTGCTTTTCTCCCCTCAGCATGGGTAGACATGGCAGTTGCTGAAAGTGTAAAGTAGAGTTGTCCTTGCCTATGAGCAAGTCTCTCATAAATTTTACTATTGGTTTTACTGCTTACCATCCCTCCAGGAAATGAGTCCCACACCCACCAGACAAATAATGGCTTACTCTTGTCAATATAATTATGCCTTGCCTTTTCTCTGCAATTACCAGAGGCAGGCGAAATAAAATAGCCAGACTGCCAGGTTGAAAAATACAAGGAGGCAATGCATATGCACGTTCCTTATAATTCTGCATTCAGTTACTTCAGTTGGGCTAACATTTAGCTTCTCCTAATACTAAGTTGCCTACACACATTTTTCATAGCTTAATCTGTTGGAGTTCATCTGTCCAGGAATCAGAAACGTTTTTCTGTTAATGAATATCAGTGTCACTGAAGTCAGACACAGTCAAATGCTTCGTAGAGATGCTGAGAATAATGAGTTCGTTCAAAGTCTTCTCAATCTAGATTATTCCCAGTCTCTTGAGCTGAATGATCTAGACCTAAGCTAAAGGTGCTAAACTCTGTCTATCCCCTAACTCTTTGTTTGATCATGAGAACAATGAACTCTATCTACCAGAAACTCGAGAGCCTAAGACATTTCACCTGATTTGGGGTTTTGTAGTCACGATACCTAAATCCCTCTCAGGACTCTGTCCTCTCTTCATTCAGCAGCACTTTGCTCCCTCCCTGGAAGACCAGCTGCCACCAGACTGGATGAGTCAAGCATATTAAACATTTGTGGATATGATCAGAACTATACGAATCCTTTTACAACTTTGGTATCAGTCTCAACTGTAGTGTTCCCACAGTTCAATTTCTATTTAAGATAAAGAGCAAGTAAGAAAGCCAAGATTCATGAGTCTGGTTTATTTTATGTTGGTCTTACCCTGACAGTTTGGATATTCTTCTTCTTTTTCCTTGTTTCATTCAAGGGGCCCTTTGAAGATAACCATCGAAGAGATACATTCAAATATTTTTTTCAACACCGACCAGTTGTGTGACAAGCAATTCTCTGAATATATTCCCTCTTTTGTTTCATTTCCTTGTCTAATGCAATGACAATTTTAAAACTTGTGATCTGGACAAGTTAACAGGATTGACCGTGAGGAAACTGATAATTGAAGGGCCAGATACTCAGAAGAAAATGGAAAGGATGCTTCATAGGTGTAGCATCTGGGTAGGACTGGTGATTGCTTCTATTCCTTGGCCAGCTTGCTTAGTTAATTTCTGGAATGATGGAAGTCAGACCACAGGAAAGAGGCTTTTAGGTCAGATCTAGCTGGAATCTTCTGATTTCTGTGTCCTAAGTATGTGGAATCTTCAGTAATAGGGACCACCCACACCTGAGAGGTATCCAAAAGCCACATCAATCATCTATATGATTTTGGAACTCACAACTGTGGCCAAGCATTTGAAAGATTTCTCATGTTTTTTGAGGGGGAGTTTGCTAGTCTTTGGTTCTTCACTAGCTACAAGTAGGCCACTACCAGGGACTTGAGGAACTCTTGGGAGGAGGTGAAAAGGGTGTAAGAGCTAGAGAGGATGGAGGACAAGGCTCTAAATCAATGGAGCCAAGCTCGTATGAACTCACAGAGACTGAGGGAGCATGAACAGGGGCCTATTCAGATCTGCACCAGGTCTTCAGCATATATGTTATAGCTTTTAAGTGAGCATTTTTCTACAGTCTGGATGTTGGTCATTTATTAGATGTGTGGTTTACAGATACTTTTCCCTCTCAGTGAAGTTTTCATTTCACATTTTTGTGGTTGTTCTACAACCCAACTTGCTTACTTATGCATTTGTTGTCTTAGAGTTGAGGCCCAAATGCAAGGTAGTCACTATCAAGAAAAATGTAAAGAGGCTTTCCAAGAGGTGTGATCTGGGATTGTATTTGGGATTTCAAGACTTGAATTCAAAGTATTTAATAATTTCAATTAAGTTTTTGTAGTTTGAAATCACATTTATTTGCAGAGTTTTTTAGTCAGGGCTTCTATTCTCACATAACATCAAAACCAAGAAGTAAGTTAGGGATGAAAGGGTTTATTCAGCTTACACTTCCAGATTGCTGTTCATCATCAAAGGAGGTCAGGACTGGAACTCAAGTAGGTCAGGAAGCAGGAGCTGATGCAGAGGCCATGGAGGGATGTTTCTTACTGGCTTGCTTCCCATGGCTTGCTCAGATTGCTTTCCTATAGAACCCAAGGCTATCAGCTCAGGAATGGCACTACCCACAATGGGACAGACCCTCCTCTCTTGATCACTAATTAAAAAAATAACTTACAGTTGGATCTTGTGGAGGCATTTCCTCAAGGGAGACTTCTTTCTCTGTGATAACTCCAGCTTGTGTCAAGTTGACACACAAAGCCAGCCAGTATACATGGAAATATTGTTTCTCTAACACCACTTATTAAAGCATGTTCTCCCATTGTATATTATTGCCTCCTTTGTAAAAACACAACTTGTGGCCTTTCCCCTGCCCGAGGAGGGGTGTTCGCATGGGAGCAGTCCCCAGGACTGAACCGGAAGGTGAGCCATCTTTG
>NC_034591.1:34443221-34469432 GCF_900095145.1 Mus pahari | reverse complement strand
GGAATAGAGGCCCCTTGGTCTTGCAAACTTTATATGACCCAGCACAAGGGAAGGCCTGGGCCAAGTAATGGGAGTGGGTGGGTAGGGGAGCAGGGGCAGGGGGGGTATAGGGAACCTCCAGGATAGCATTTAAAATGCAAATATAGAAAATAATAATATAAAAATAAAAAAAAACCACAACTTGCTTGGTCATTATTGATCCTCTATTCTCTTTCTTTCTTTAAATTAAATATTTCTTTTATTGAAAACACTTTTTCCGTCCCTCCATGTGTACTCTTTGATTTGTGGTTTAGTCCATAGGAGCTCTGGGGAGGGGTCTGGTTAGTTGATATTGTTCTTCCTATAGGGGTGCAAACCCCTTTAGCTACTTCAGTCCTTTTTCTTGTTCATTGGGGATCCTGAGATCAGTCCAATGGTTGGCTGAGAGCATCCATCTCTGTATTTGTAAGCTCTGACAGAGCCTCTCAGGAGACAGCTATATCAGGCTCCTGTCAGCACTTACTCCTTGGCATGAACTATAGTGTCTGGGTTTGGTGACTATATATGGGATGGATCCCCAGATGGATGAGGCAGTCTCTGGATGGTCTTTCCTTCAGTCTCTGCTTCACACTTTGTCTCCATATCTCCTCCCATAGGTATTTTGTTCCCCTTTCTAAGAAGGACCGAAGCACCCATACTTTGGTCTTCTTTCTTCTTGAGTTTCATGTGGAGTGTGAGTTGTATTTTGGTTGTTCCAAGCTTTTGAGATAATATCCACATATCAGTGAGTGTATAGCATGTGTGTTCTTTTGTGATTGGGTTAACTCACTCAGGATGATATTTTCTAGTTGCATCCATTTGTCTAAGAATTTCATGAAGTCATTGTTTTTAATAGCTGAGTAGTACTCTGTTATGTAAATGTACCACATTTTCGGTATCCATTCTTCTCTTCAGGGACAGCTGGGTTCTTTCTAGCTTCTGGCTTTTATAAATATGGCTGCTATGAAAACAGTGGGGCATGTGTCCTTATTACATGTTGGAGCATCTTCTGGGTATATGCCCAGGAGTGGTATAGCTGGGTCCTCAGGGAGTACTATGCCCAATTTTCTGAGGAGCCACCAGACTGATTTCCAGAGTGGTTGTACCAGCATGAAATCCTACCAGCAATGGAAGAATGTTCCTCTTTTTCTCTATCCTCACCAGAATCTGCTGTCACCTGAGGTTTTGATCTTAGCCATTCTGACTGGTGTGAGGTGGAATCTCAGGGTTGTTTTGATATGCATTTCGCTGATGACTAAGGATGTTGAACTTTTTTTTTTTTTTTAAGTGCTTCTCAGCCATTCGGTATTTCTCCATTGAGAATTCTTTGTTTAGCTGGTATGCCATTTTTTAAATAAGGTTATTTGTTTCTCTGAGTCTAACTTCTTGAGTTCTTTGTATATATTAGAGAATAGCCCTCTATCGGATGTAGGATTGGTAAAGACCTTTTCACAATTTGTTGGTTGCTGTTCTGTCCTATTGACAGTGTTCTTTGCCTTACAGAAGCTTTATAATTTTATGAGGTCCCACTTGTCAATTCTTGATCTTAGAGTATATGATATTGGTGTTCTGTTCAGGAAAATTTTCCCCTGTGCTCATGTGATTGAGGCTCTTCACCACCTTCTTTTCTACTAGTTTCAATTTATCTGGTTTTATGTGGAGGTCCTTGATCCACTTGGATTTGAGCTTTGTACAAGGAGATAAGAATGGATTGATTTGGGGCTGGTGAGATGGCTCAGTGGGTAAGAGCACCTGACTGCTCTTCCAAAGGTGCAGAGTTCAAATCCCAGCAACCACATGGTGGCTCACAACCATCCTTAACAAGATCTGATTCCCTCTTCTGGAGTGTCTGAAGACAGCTACAGTGTACTTACTTATAATTAAAAAAAAAAAAAAAAAAAAAAAAAAAGAATGGATTGATTTGCATTCTTCTGCATGCTAACCGCCAGTTGAACCAGCCCCATTTATTGAAAATGCTGCTTTTTTTCTACTGGATGATTTTAGCTCCTTTGTCAAAGATCAAGTGACCACAGGTGTGTGTTCATTTCTGGGTCTTCAATTCTATTCCATTGATCTACCTGTTTGTTGCTGTACCAGTACCATGCAGTTTAATCACTATTGTTCTGTAGTACCACCTGAGATTGCGCATGTTGTTTCTCCCAGAAATTCTTTTATTGTTGAGAATAATTTTTGCTACCCTGGGTTTTTTGTTATTCCAGATGAATTTTAGAATTGCTCTTCCCAACTCTATGAAGAATTGATTTGGAATTCGGATGGGGATTGCATTGAATCTGTAGATTGCTTTTGGCAAGATGGCTACTTTTACTATGTTAATCCTGCCAATCCTCGAGCATCTCAGATCTTTTCATCTTCTGAGATCTTTTTTGAATTCTTTCTTTAGAAATTTGAAGTTCTTGTCATACAGATCTTTCACTTGCTTGGTTAGAGTAACAGCAAGGTATTTTATATTATTTATGACTATTATGATGGGCATCATTTCCATAATTTCTTTCTCAGCCTGTTTGTCCTTTGAGTAGAGGAAGGATACTGATTTGTTTGAGTAAATTTTATATCCAGACACTTTGCTACAGTTGTTAATCAGCTGTGGGAGTTCTGTGGTGGAATTTTTGGGTTCACTTGCTTTGTCAAATGCTTTCTCAGCATCTTATGAGATGATCATGTGTTTTTTTACTTTGAGTTTGTTTATTTAGTGGATTACATTGATGGATTTCCATATTTTGAACCATCACTGCAATCCCTGGAATGAAACCTACTTGACCATGATGAATGTTTGTTTTAATGTGTTCTTGGATTCAGTTGGGATAATTTTGCTGAGTATTTTTCATTAATATTCATAAGTGAAATTGGTCAGAAGTTCTCTTTCCTTTTTGGATCTTTGTGCAGTTTATGTATAAGTGTAATTGTGGCTTCATAGAATGAACTGGATAATGTTCCTTATGGTTCAATTTTGTGGATTAGTTTGAAGAGTATTGGTATTATGTCTTCTTTGAAAATCTGATAGAATTCTGCACTAAAACCATCTGCTGCAATTTCTTTAGGGGTTATGGGTCTGTTTAGATGGTTTATCTGATCCTGATTTAACTTTGGCACCTGGTTATCTGTCTAGAAAATTATCCATTTCATCCAGAATTTCCAGTATTGTAAAAAGGCTTTTGTAGTAAAATTTGGTATTTTGGATTTCTTTGGTTTCTCTTGTTATGTTTCCCTTTTCATTTCTGATTTTGTTAATTTGGGCACTGTCTCTGTGCCCTCTGCTTAGTCTGGCTAAGGGTTTGTCTATTTTGTTGGTTTTCTCAAAGAATGAGCTCCTGGTTTTATTCTTTGTATAGTTTTTTTTTTTTTTCTTTCTACTTGGTTTATTTCAGGCCTGAGTTTGAGTATTTCCTGCCATCTATTTTTCTTGGGTGTATTTGCTTCTTTTTTCTTCTAGAGCTATCAGGTGTGTTGTTAAAATGGTAGTGTATGCTCTCTCTCCTGTTTCTTTTTGAGGCTCTTAGAGCTATGAGTTTTCCTCTTAGCACTGCTTTTATTGTGTCCCAAAGTTTTGGTATGATGAGCCTTCATTTTCATTAAATTCTAAAAAGCCTTTAATTTTTTCTTCATTTCTTTCTTGACTAAGTTATCTTTGAGTAGAGCCTTGTTCATTTTCCATGTGTATGTGGCTTTTTGTTGTTTTTGTTGTTATTGAAGACCAGCCTTTGTCCATTGTGATCTGATAGGATGCATATGAATATTTCAATCTTCTTGTATCTGTCGAGTCCTGTTTTGTGGCCAATTATATAGTCAATTTTGGAGAAGGTACCATGAGGTGCTGAGAAGATATATTCTTTTGTTTTAGGATGAAATGTTCTATAGATATCAGTTAAATCCATTTGGTCCATAACGTCTGTTAGTTTCACCGTCTCTATTTCTTTTTCCTTGATGTGTTCATTGAAGAGAGTGGGGTGTTGAAGTTTCCCACTCTCATTGTGTGAGGTGCATTGTGTGCTTTGAGCTTTAGTAAAGTTTCTTTAATGAATGTGGCTGCCCTTGCATTTGGAGCACCAGCATGCAGAATTGAGAGTTCTTGGTAGACTTTTCCTTTGATGAGTATGAAGTGTCCTTCCTTATCCTTTTTGATAACTTTTGTCTGAAAGTTGATTTTATTCAATCTTAGAATGGCTACTCCAGCTTGCTTCTTGGGACCATTTATTTGGGAAAAAATTTCCAGCCTTTTACTTTGAGGTAGTGTCTGTCTTTGTAACTGAGTTGCATTTCCTGTATACAGCAAAATGCTGGGTCATGTTTCCATATCTAGTCTATTAATCTATGTCTTTTTATTGGGGAATTTATTCCATTGATGTTAAGCGATATAAGGAATATCTTCTTGCTTCCTGTTATTTTTGTTGTTAGAGGTGGAATTATGTTTGTGTGGCTATCTTCTTTTGGATTTGTTGAAAGAAGATTACTTTCTTGATTTTTCTAGGGTGTATTTTTCCTCCTTGTGTTGGAGTTTTCCAACTCTCATCCTTTGTAGGGCTAATTTTGTGGAAAAAATGTTGTGTAAATTTGTTTTTGTCATGGAATATCTTGGTTTCTCCATTTATGGTAATTTAGTGTTTTGCTGGGTATAGTAGCCTTGGCTGGCGTTTGTTTTCTCTTAGGGTCTGTATGACATCTGTCCAGGATCTTTTGGCTTTTATAGTCTCTGATGAGAAGTCTTGTGTAATTCTTATAGGTCTACCTTTATAAGTTACTTGACCTTTTTCTCTTACTACTTTTAATATACTGTTTTTGTTTTGTGCACTTGGTGTTTTGACTATTATATGATGGAAGGAGTTTCTTTTATGTTCCAGTTTATTTGGAGTTCTGTAGGCTTCTTGTGTATCCATGAGCATTTTTTTCTTAAGGTTAGGGAATTTTTCTTCTATAATTTTGTTGAAGATATTTACTGACCTTTTAATTTGGGAATCTTCACTCTCTTCTATACCTACTATCCTTAGGTTCAGTCTTCTCATGGTGGCCTGGATTTCCTGGATGTTTGGGGTTAGGACGTTTTTGCATTTTGCTTTTTTTTTTTTTTTTTTTTTTTGACTGCTGTGTCAATATTTTCTGTAGTATCTTCTACCCCTGAGATTATCTTGTCTATCTCTCGTATTTTGTTGGTGACGCTTGCATCTCTTTTTCCTGATTTCTTTCCTAGGTTTTCTATCTCCAGGGTTGTCTCCCTTTGTGATTTCCTCATTGTTTCTATTTCCATTTTTAGATAATGGATGGTTTTGTTCAATTCCTTTACCTGTTTGGATGTATTTTCCTGTAATTCTTTAAGGGATTTTTGTGTTTCCTCTTTAAGGACTTCTACCTGTTTACCTGTGTACTCTTGTATTTCTTTATGGTAGTTTTTATGTTTTTATTAAAGTCCTTTATCATCACCATTAGAAGTGATTTTAAATTTGAATCTTGCTTTTCCAGTGTGATGGTATATCCAGGACTTGCTATGTTTGGAGAACTGGTTTTTTATGATGCCAAGTAACCTTGGTTTCTGTTGCTTTTTTCTTGTGCTTGACTCTTTCCATCTGGTTATCTCTATTGCTACCTGCGATTGCTGTCTCTGACTGAATCCATCCTGTGATCCTGGTTGTTTCAAAACTCCTCAGGAGCTGGGCGTGGTGGCACACGCCTTTAATCCCAGCACTCGGGAGGCAGAGCAGGCGGATTTCTGAGTTCGAGGCCATCCTGGTCTACAAAATGAGTTCCAGGACAGCCAGGGCTATACAGAGAAACCCTGTCTCGAAAAACGAAACAAAACAAAACAAAACAAAACAAAACAAAAAACAAACAAAAAACCCAACCAAACCAAACCAAACCAAACCAAACCAAACCAAACAAAACTCCTCAGAGTCTAGCTATCTCTGTGATCCTGTGATTCTGGAATCCTATGATCCTGGGTGTGTCAGAGCTCCTAGGAGTCAAGCTGCCACTGGGATCCTGAAATCCTGGTGTAACCAACTCCTGATCTTGGTCATGTTAGAGCACCTGTATTCCTGGGTATGTTAGAGCACCTGGGAGTTGAACTTCCTCTGGATGTTTGGGACTGAGTGTGGAGTCAGCACCCAAGGTCTGCTCAGGGTACTGGCTCAGACCAAAAGGAACCCATGCCACTGGCAGCGTGGTAATTCCTTCCTCCCTGGATCCTGGGAGTCCCAGTTATTCCTGGTGTTGGGGTAGATGTTATGGCCTTCTCACCTATGTTCCTGGGCATGTGAGAGAACCTGGGAGTGGAGCTTCCTATGGGTGTTGTGGGACTGGGTGAGGAGCTAGTGTCCAAGATCTGCTCAGGGTACTGGCTCAGACCAAAAGGAACCCATGCCACTGGCAGCGTGGTAATTCCTTCCTCCCTGGATCCTGGGAGTCCCAGTTATTCCTGGTGTTGGGGTAGATGTTATGGCCTTCTCACCTATGTTCCTGGGCATGTGAGAGAACCTGGGAGTGGAGCTTCCTATGGGTGTTGTGGGACTGGGTGAGGAGCTAGTGTCCAAGATCTGCTCAGGGTACTGGCTCAGACCAGAAGGCTACACAATCTATTCTGATTACAGTTTCTCTTCCTTTTATCCCCCAGTTTTCCCCCATCTCCCTTTTCCTCCATTTCTACCCCTTTCTGTAACCAGTACTTCTATAAAAACAGTAAACTGTTTTGCTGACAGGACCCTGATATAGCTCTCCCTTGTAAGGCTATGCCAGTGCCTGGCAAATACAGAACTGGATGCTCACAGTCATCTATTGGATGGAACACAGGGCCTCTAATGAAGGAGCTAGAGAAAGTACCCAAGGAGCTAAAGGGGTCTGCATCCCTATAGGTGGAACAACAATATGAACTAACCAGTACCCCCGGAACTGTGTCTTTAGTTGCATATGTAGCAGAAGATGGCCTGATAGGCCATCAATGGGAGGAGAGACCCTTGGTCTTGCGAAGATCATATGCCCCAGTATAGGGGAATGCCAGGACCAGGAAGCAGGAATTCGTGGTTTAGGGAGCAGGGTGGGTGGAGTGTATAGGGGACTTTCGGGATAGCATTTGAAATATAAATGAAGAAAATATCTAATAAGATAAAAAATAGAGTTGACACTAAAAACAAACAAAAAACAGTAAGCTGAAAGCCGTAATATATACATAAAGGACTTCTAGGATTAAAGAGAAAAATATATAAACTCAATATTAAGTTTTAAAAAGAAAGTTCTTACAGACTTTAAGACATAAGGGACCTATAATGATTTAGTTGAATTTGGTTTTTCTTGGACATATAAAGCTGGGATGTAGCCTTCCCTTATGAGTAGTTTGTTTCTCCAGTTAGAATCCCTTGGAGAGAACCTTCTAATAAGCAAATAGTCCTTACTAAATCTGGATTCCTCATATATTTGTAGTAATTTTGCTCAGTTTGGTGGCAGGGACAGTGTATGAGGATGAAGAATGTTGCTGAGGAAACTTAATTTCATAGCACATGTTTATGAGGAAGAAAAAGTCAAATTGTGTGAATGCAATGTGGGACCCTTTAATTTAGTATTGTACTTTTAATGGGTAGATATGTTCCGGTGGATATATGCCACACACGCATAGGGAGATTGACAAAAGCAACATACCTCTCTCCAAGCACAAATAGAATATTTGTAATAGTCCCAACTTTGAGTGGACTCTCAGAATATGATAAAAGTTTGTGATTAATTGGTATAACAACTTTATTTGAAACTTCCAGAAACTTACCCTGAAAAAATAAAAATACTAAAAAAAAAATAACAAAAGCAGCAACAACAACAAAAAAACAAACAAAATAAAACTAAAAAAAAAGAGAATCATTTGGAGAAAATTAAAGTTTTGTTTGAAAATGGTTATCAATTGGAGATTGTTTCTGGGTTAGGGATGGGTAAATGTATCCACTTCAGACCTATTAGGCCCTGTGCATGCTGCCTCTGTCTCTGTGGGATTATATGTGCATTATTCTCTTGACAGAGAGGTCCTTGTTTCCTTGGTGTCCTACATCCCCTTACACTCTTACCATTTCCTCCTCTGCAGGGTTCCCAAAACCTGAAGGGGAGGGATTTAATGGAGATATCAAAATCAGAGCTGAGTGTTTCAAAGTCTCCTACCTCGTTGCATAATGTATGGTTTTGGGTCTCTGAATTTGTTCCTGTCTGCTGCAGGAAAAAGCTTCTCCGATGATGGTTGAGCAAGATACTGATCTGAGTACAACAAAATGTCATTAGGACTCATTTTGTTGTTATGTATTTTATTTTATTTTATTTTATTTTATTTTATTTTATTTTATTTTATTTTATTTTATTTGGCTTTGCCCTAGCCTCTGGGTTATCAAGTCTCTGGGACTTAGTCATCCAAGCAGTGTAGGGAATGGGTACCATCTTGTGGACTTGGCCGTAAGATATGTCAGATATTGGTTGGTTACTCCTATGAGTTTTGTGAAAGCATTGCAATAACATAGCATATCTTAAAGGCAGGGAATCTTTGTAGATCAAATTTGTGGCTGGATTGGTGTTTACATTTCCTTCTCTTCTCTTCTCTTCTCTTCTCTTCTCTTCTCTTCTCTTCTTTTTCTTTTCTTTCCCTTTTCTAGTAGCTTTCAGAGTACCTTCATGTACCAAAGATGCCAGCATGTAAGGGTGAAGGCTCTATAGAGACACCAGTTCAACGTCGTGTTCAATGAGCTGTATATGTGTTGCTTTCAACAATGAGGATTTGCTGTCAGATTGCAGAAAGCCTTTAGTCTTGACAATAGTATGGCTTCTTTGTGGATGGGCTTCAGAGACTGAGGGTGTCCACAGGAGAGAGGAAAGCAGTGTGATCTACTAGGATCTGCTTTTTTTTCCCCCCTGGGAATGGGGCCAGAGAACAAGGAGAGGTCACCACAGAAGTTTTGCTACAGAGATGGGGCTGAGACTGGGGGCTTGGCTACGGAGGAGAGGAGACAGTCTGAGAATCTGGATCTTGCCTACCTACTACACTGTCCTACTTGCTTTTCTGGCAGGCTTGGCTGGAGGGTTCCTAGGGAATGACTGCTGACATTGAGGGCTGGGTTAACAGGATCAGTGGCGAGGAAGGTTGGAGGAGAAGATATACATGATCCACTGGAGATAAGGCATCAGTGGAGGGGAGGCTGGAGCATGTGGGTTGTTGCATCACTGGGGATAATAGGTGCAGGTATGCAGTTAGTCTACCTGATTCTCTGGACAAAGCGCTCTCTACTCTGTTCTGTTGATCCGTATGTCTGACTTTCAGTGCTTTCACTACTATAGTTTTATAATATAATTCAAAATTAGGAAATGTGATGCTTTTTTTTTCTTTTGCTTCATGTTCAAGTCTGTTTTATCTACTCAGGGCCTTTTATAGCTTTTTAGGAGCTTGAGGATTAACTTTTCTATTTATATGAAAAATATTTCCAGACATTTTACTATCTCTAAACAGCTTTGTGTAGTACAAAGATTTCAATCAACATCAGCATCCATGAATGACAATGTAATCTGACATGTTGATTTAGTATTCTGATATTTAAGAATGATACTCTTAGATTTTTCTATCTAAAAGGTCATGCCACCTGTAACCAAAAACAATTTGTTCTATTTTTTATTTACAAGTGCCTGTATTTTACTTTTATTCTTGCCTATTACAATGACCAGAACTTCATAGATACAGATAGACGTGCCAAGAGTAGAGACAATCTCCGTCCTGATAGCTTGCCATCATGGAGGATGATGTTCTCTGGCACATTCCCCAACTATCTAACACAGTAGTTTTTTTCTTTTATCATGAAAGTACACTTTCTCAGATGCTTATTTTGTTTGAGGTAATTACATCTCTTGATATGTAGTGGTATATGAGTTGTTTTGATTTGTAAATGTTGAAATATTTATACACCTCCTAGGTTGTGCAGTTTTGTGTCACTGATATAGGAAGCAGGTTAATATTTTGCTGGCTGCTTCAATGTCAGAAACACTGACCTGTAATTTTCTATTCTTGCTTCATCAAAGTTTGTTGGAAGTACATGGACACATATTGCTTTATAAAAATAAGTTTGGAAAATATCCTGTTCAATTTTTTGAACTTCGAAAAGTATTGGTATTTATTCTTTCTTAAATGGTCAGTGGATTCCACAGTGAAGCCACCAAATTTTACATGTTTCTTGGGAGATTTTGAGTTAGGAATGTATTTTTTTGCGTGTTTTAGTTTTTTCCCTTTATGTTTGATTTTTGTTGTTGTTGTTGTTTTGTTTTTCGAGACAGGTTTTCTCTGTATAGCCCTGGCTGTCCTGGAACTCACTTTGTAGACCAGGCTGGCCTCGAACTCAGAAATACTCCTGCCTCTGCCTCCCAAGTGCTGGGATTAAAGGCGTGCGCCACCACGCCCGGCTTGTGTTTAATTTTTAATGACTTATGCCTAGCAGTTGTAAGCTTTTAGGAATTTTAGGATTCTAAATTTGCTTGCTTACAGTAGGTACATTAGTCATTCCTGTGGCATCAGTAGTAATGTCTAATGTTTTACTTATACCTTTTCAATCATTTTCTAAGTGCTGCTAGCTAATTTGTCAACAATTCTTTTTTCAAAAAAAGGTCCATAAACTCATTGTTTTTAATAGCTGAGTAGTACTCCATTGTGTAAATGTACCATATTTTCTGTACTCATTTCTCTGTTGAAGGACATCTGGGTTCTTTCCAGCTTCTGGCTATTATACATAAGGCTGCTATGAACATAGTGGAACATGTGTCCTTATTACATGTTGGAGCATCTTATGGGTATATGCCCAGGCATGGTATTGCTGGATCTTCTGGTAAAACTATGTCCAGTTTTCTGAGGAACTGCCAAACTGATTTCCAGAGTGGTTGTACCAGCTTGCAGTCCCACCAGCAATGGAGGAGTGTTCCCCTTTCTCCACATCCTTGCCAGCATCTGCTGTCACCTGGATTTTTGATCTTAGCCATTTTGACTGGTGTGAGGTGGAATCTCAGGGCTGTTTTGATTTGCATTTCCCTGATGATTAAGGATGTTGAACATTTTTTCAGGTGTTTCTCCGCCATTCGGTATTCCTCAGTTGAGAATTCTTGGTTTAGCTCTGTGCCCCATTTTTAATGGGGTTATTTGATTTTCTGGAGTCCAGCTTCTTGAGTTCTTTGTATATATTGGATATTAGTCCCCTATCGGATTTAGAATTGGTGGCCTTTTGGTCTTCTTTACATTGTCCTTTGTCTTACAGAAGGTTTGTAATTTTTTGAGGTACCATTTGTGGATTCTTGATCTTACAGAACAAGCCATTGGTTTTCTGTTCAGGAATCTTTCCCCTGTGCCCATATCTTCGAGGCTCTTCCCCACTTTCTTCTCTATAAGTTTTAGTGTCTCTGGTTTTATGTGGAGTTCTTTGATCCACTTAGACTTGAGCTTTGTACAAGGAGATAAGAATGGATCAATTCACATTCTTCTACATGCCAACTGCCAGTTGACCTAGCACCATTTGTTGAAGATGATGAACTTCTTAGACAAATGGATGGATCTGGAGGATATCATCTTGAGTGAGGTAACCCAATACAAAAGAACACACATGATATGCACTCACTGATAAGTGGATATTAGCCCAGAAGCTCAGAATCCTTCTTAGAAGGGGGAACAAAATACCCATGGAAGGAGTTACAGAGACAAAGTTTCGAGAAGAGACTGAAGGAACAACCATCCAGGGATTGCCCCACTTGGGGATCTATCCCATTAAGAACCACCAAATCCAGACACTATGGCAGATGCCAACAGGAGCCTGATATAGCTGTCTCCTGAGTGCCTTTGTCAGTGCCTGGCAAATACAGAAGTGGATGCTCACAATCATCCATTGGATGGAATACAAGGTCCCCAATGAAGGAGCCAGAGAAAGTACCCAGGGAGCTGAAGGGATCTGAAGCCCCATAGAAGGAACATCAATATGAACTAACCAGTACCCCAGAGCTCCTTGGAACTAAACCACCAATCAAAGAAACCACATGGTGGGACATGTGGCTCTAGCTGTAGATGTAGCTGTGGAAGGCCTAGTCAGTCATCAATTGGAGGAGAAGCCCTAGGTCCTTTGAAGGTTCTATGCCCCAGTGTAGGGGAATGCCAGGGCCAGGAAATGGGAATGGGTGGGTTGGGGAGCAAGGAGAGGGAGAAGAGGATAGGGGATTTTCAGAGGGGAAACAAGGAAAGGGGATAACATTTAAAATGTAAATGAAGAAAATATCTAATAAAAAAGGTGCAATTATCTTTATTGAATTTGTTCATCTTCCTCTAATTTCTGTCTCATTTCTTTACATTTGAGTCATTATTTTTTCCTTTATCCTGCTTCTTTGTTCTATTTATAGTCCTTTGAGGTGATAGCAGTATGTTATTAATTTTATTTTCTTTCTTAGTTTTATTAGAAATACTTTCATAATATCACAGTGTATTTATTTATTTATTTATTATTTCATGCTTTAAAATTTGACCCTCTACTTACTTACTATTTCATCTCTTAATTTCTACGTATTTACAATTTTCCAATTTTACTTATATTATTCACTTTTGGTGATATACTACAGTCCTGGTATTTTAAAAAAATTTTTCCTTTTGGATCTCTAATAAGAGGATTATCCCACAGAATGTTGAAAGAAACATGCATTCTCATTTCTTGATGGAATGTTCTGCATGCTTCTGTTAGGTACACTTTGTCTGCTATGTTATACAAGTCTTTTATCCACTGATTTCTATCTAGCTGATGCCTGGATTGTTGATGGTGGGATGTTAACATTGCCAACTATTATATTATAGCTATATTATTTCTCCCTTCGGTTTGGCTAATATTTGTTTCATAGTTTTGAAATCTTAATGTATATGTCTTGATAATTATTACATCTTGCCTATAATTGACCTCCCATTTTATTATATGATGGCCTTGTAGTCTCTTATGACCTTTTTGACCTAATGTTTCTTCATTTACACACAGCCTTTCATATTGTATTTTGGTTACCATCTATGGACCATCCCCAACACCTACCTGCCAGCTTCGACACATGCTTTAAGCTAAACTGTGTCTCTCATAAGTAGCAAAGAATTGGTATGATTGTTAAAGGGCTTTCTGCCACTAGAAGCCTTTGTATTGAATAGTTTAACTCATTTTAATTTAGAGCGATTATTGGTCACTAAAGAAATGTTCTTCCTATCCCATTGCTTGTTTTCCAGCTTTTACTCTGTCCTTCTCCCTCTTACCACTTTTCTTTTGTGACCTGCCTCTTCCTTTGGGGATGTTCAGGTTTNTCCTTCTCCCTCTTACCACTTTTCTTTTGTGACCTGCCTCTTCCTTTGGGGATGTTCAGGTTTCTTTAATATGTTTTTTTTTTTTTTTTTTTTTTTGTAGCTTCTGCTGCAGAACTGTTTATGACAGCCAAAAACAAAAGGACAGATGAAATATCTATCAGTTAGTGAAGGCAGAAAGAATATGAGGCATGATTATCTGATTAAATAATTTTCAGCCACAGGAAGGAATAGAGCATAAGTATGTGCTTTTACACGGATGAATCCAGAAAACTGTGTAGGAAGAGAAGCAAGCTAATTACATAAGGTTGCTTATATAATGATAATCATATATGATATGATGTAAATTATATGATATGCCCCAAACATCTAAATATAAGCAAATGTAATGAATTTGGCTGGTTAACTAGGTTTGAGAAAATGAGAGGATTAGAGAATAATAATGAAAATGTATAGGGATTCTTCATGAGATGATGAGAATGTTCTATAATTGCTCATGACTATTCCTATACGCATGTACATACAAAAAGCTATTTCAAGTGAGTTCTGTGCTATAAGTTACATTTCAAGTTTTTTAAAATTCTTACAGGACTTGTTATTTATTTCTTGTTGCTGGTGGTACCAATTTTGTAACTACTAGATATTTTCAGTAGAAACACACGTTAATACTTGTCTCTCATAGCACTTAAAATGCTATAAAGTATACTCAACTATGACTTGCTATTTATGGCCCAGTACAATTTCTGCTAATGAAAGATAACATTCCATAGACCCAGCTACCTATGGAATTGTTACATACAGGGAAATCTCTACAGATAGCATCCATCAGTGTAGTACCTGTTGTCTCATTGTTTAATTTTAACAGAATCCCCATCTTCCTGCGCAAGCATTTACCAGGTCAATAACACAGACTTGCCAATGACTCAATAATTTTTGTGATGTTAGTTGGGCTTTTAAAGGTATTTAAAGATATATCATGTATAGTTTGTGGACCAGGTTATCTTGTGACAGGAATAAACTTTTTATGAGAAAATCCAAATAGCAAATGGTTCAATTTTTGTTTTGTTCTGTTTTGTTTTTGTTTTGTTTTGTTTTTGTTTTGTTTTGTTTTTTGAGACAGGGTTTCTCTGTGTAGCCCTGGCTGTCCTGGACCTCACTCTGTAGACCAGGCTGGCCTCGAACTCAGTAATCTGCCTGCCTCTGTCTCCCTGGTGCTGGGATTAAAGGCATGTGCCAACACGCCTGACGCTAAATGTTTCAATTTTAATAGACTTTTCATGTCTTATCTACCCTGCACTGTCATTTTAGAGCAAAGACAACAAATATGTTGATGAACAGTCATATTCATACTTTTACAAGTTTGGGAATTAACATTGAATTTCATAGATCATGATTTAGTGTAGACTATCTCTTTGATTACTTTCAAACATTAAAAAAAGAAGTTATTTTTGGGGTCAGAGTGCAGCTCAAGCTGGCCTCACATTCCTTCTGCTTCAGCTGCCCACATCCTGGGATTACAGGCAAGTGCCATTGCGCCTGGCTGAAGGCATTCTCTGATGGTCTAGGACTTAAAGACAGGTGGCTAACCAGATTTGTCTGACCCATGGACTAAAGTTTGCTAAAACTGTCTTTCTGAATAAATAGAGACATACCAAAGAAAAATCTAAAAATAATTAGTAGTTTTCCAAAGAAAACGATGTTCTTCATGGTGGCTTATAGTGGGAATGGGTGTTGTGGTAGATTCACAGACAGCTACCAGAAGCATTGCACTTTTGTCTGAGTTCCTAAAAGCCTCTCAAATCTAATCATGTCCAATTAAAATGAATTCTAACTGACTGAGAACATAAATACAAACAATCCCCAAGGCTGTTCCATAATCTGCAAGGCAGACCGAAAATTGGAAACCAATTCTCATCCTCTACAGCTGAGTGAATTTGAATCCTAGGGGAATGAGACACTCCAGTGCATGAGTGCTTGTGTGTGTGTGTGTGTGTGTGTACTGGTCAACCGCATACTGTATGAGCCAAGACAAATTTAATTTTCTTTCTCTATCTGTGGTCGTTCATAAGTTTTCAATTCCTATTATTGTGTTAGATCCAGCACACAGGTCATAGATAAGTAACAGCTACTGGTCGAGTATGCCAACTTATTTTTAACAGTATTGCTACTAGTAGGTGAACTATAATCTAGGAAAATGCCATACAGCCACAAATTTAATTAGTATAATACAATGTACCACCCAAGCTAGACTTGGTGGGTGAGAAAAACAAAACAGGGCACAAGATGGTGGGAAAGAAAGAGGTGGGTCTATGAGGAGTTTGGGAAAGGGTGTGAATAGGGTTGAAACTCAATTCATATACAAAATCACAGAACATAATAAAAAGAATTATATACAATTTAAAAAATATTCTGAAATAAAAAGCTATTTGAAGAAAGGTGAACTGTTCAGCTTCTCAAATTATAGATTTCCATACTTACACAAAAGTTTGGTTGAATTTTTATAAGTGAACCGACAGCCATTATCTTTGCTCTAACACACAGTAGAGGTCTAAACTTTGGTTTGCTTCTGTTTGTGCTTCTAGTGGTTTTACTTCTGGCTGGAAAACATTGTTGTCACGACCTGAACATCAATAGCAGATTGTCTACAACATTGTTTTCCAATATTAAGGCTGGAAGACACAATGCTGAAAGATGAGGTAGAGTGTTCAGATGGTTCTGCTCCTGTGACTGTGAGGGATATCCAGAGACTACAGAGTCTAGAAGGAAAACTTTCAATAAGCCAAAGATCATTGTTTGCCTCTGTCCTCACATTTTCTTTATAGCGCTTGTTAAGTATGATGCAAATTTCATGTTTTTATGTTGCATAAATAGAACAAAATCTCCTCCGTAAGAAAAGCCACTAAATCAGCAAGAAACAGTCATGTTCCCATCACAATTCAAATTCAATATAGCACCGAGAAGACAAATCATGTTCCTATATCCTGGGAGGAAATAGATCATTAATCAAGCTGCATTTTGTTCTACTAAGGGGCCCAATACGTTTGCAATCATTTGGAGTGAAAATGGCATAGGTTTACAACATGTGTTTTCATTTTTCTGGTACCATTATTCTTTTCCTAACTTTCCTTGTGTTATCTCTAGGCTTCTCTGACAAATTTAGAACTGAAAGTGCCATGATCATAGTGAGTCGGGGGTGTAATCAACATGAAATGAGGTATCAGGATGCTTTGAAAAATGCTTGTGAGAATCCCTTCAGTGTAGTGTGGGATCTGTATGAAAACGGTTAATGAGATTTTGAAACGAAATTACCTCTGGTAGGGAAAAAATGCAAAATAAAAGTTTAATGGCTACAAACATATGAATTAGGCTGGAACTTTTCTGTGTTTTGGAAAAGCTAACAGGGAATAGTGAATTATGAATTTCTTCCCTAGGCAAGTAAAGCTCCAATGTTAGGAATTTCTATAAGAAATTGCATTTGCAGTTGGCAGTGTGAAACCACACTGCTGTTCAGAATGTTGGCTTACAAGTTTATAATGCCATTAAAGTCACCAAATACCAAGCTTAGAGTTGTTGCAGGCTTTAGAACAGATGCATTTTAAAACCTTCAACAAGAGCAAAGGCATAAATTGTTACATAACGAGAGTCGCCAGCTATACTAGAGAAACAAACAAACAAAAAAATGAGACCCAGAAATGCTCAGTCCATCATGTTCTGTCTCCTTTTTCTCTCTCTGTACTAGTTTGAGTTAATTCTCACAGCCATGGTGTCATGCCCTCATTGGATAGGAGCTCATGTGAAATAGTTTTTTGTGATGGTGATGAGTTCTCAAATATTTTACAAAACAGGAAAACCTTTCCCATAAACAGAAAAAAATGTGCATGAAATTCCAAGTCTAGAAAGTACACTAAGTAAAACCTAGAGAACTTCCTTCTTAAAATGTGTGAACAAGGAACTCAGATCTTCCCAGTTAGAGGTTATTGACTTGAGTTCTAAGTGTCAAATCTAACTCACCAAGTGTTTTTACACAGCATGAGTTAAAAATGGGTTTTGCATTTTTAAATTGTTGAAAGTCATCAAAACAAGACTAATATTTCATGACAAATAGAACATAGGTACAATTCAGATCTCAGTTTCTATAAATAAAATAGAAATGCACCGTGCTCATGTATATTACATACAGTTGCCATTACAAAGGCAAACTTTTGAAGAGTTCTAACAAAGCCCTGGACTTTACAATGCTGAAAAGTCTTTCTCATATTTTATAAATGGTTTTCAACTAGTGTTGCTAATTAGAATATTTTAGATCACTCATAATTCATTTTCCTTTTAGTTTAGATATGTAACACACTCTGTGTAATGGTTTGTATATGCTTGGCCCAGGGAGTGGCATCGTTTGGAGCTGTGGCTCTTTTGGAGCAGATGTGGCCTTGTTGGAGTAGGTGTGTCACTGCGGGCATGGGCTTTAAGACCCTACTCCTGTCTGAAAGTGAGTATTCTGCTAACAGCCTTCAGATGAAATTCTAGAACTCTCAGCTCCTCCTTGTCTGTCTGGATGCTGCCAAGTTCCTGCCTTGATGATAATGGACTGAGCCTCTGAACCTGTAAGCCAGCCTCAATTAAATGTTGTCCTTTATATATGCCCCTTGGTCATGGTATCTGTTCACAGCAGTAAAACCCTAACTAAAACACTCTGCTACTTGTAAATATCTCTGTCTATCACCCATCCATCATATATAAAGCATTTTCATCAAGGGTACACAGATGTGTGTTTGCTCAGCTCCTCATTTGGCTCTGTAGGGAATTCTGAATTAATATATATTGTATGTTATACCCCTACACACTGTGTAAAGCAATGTTTCACTCCACATTGAATTAAATGTAAACACACCTATGTTTTCATACAGGCAAATCAAAGTGAAGCCTGGGTAAAGAGAAGTGTCTATCTCAGCATAGGGAATAATTTCAAATTGAATTCCAAATATCCTTGTTCTTAGCCATCCTTCATTTTGTCTGGTCTGCTCTCTGCCTTGTTCTTTCCCAGGCTTAATCATCTCATCTCTGATTGGAGTAAATTAGCTTTTTTTTTTTTTTTGGTTCTGCCTATTCATTGTCTGCTGATTCCTTAGGGCCCCTTTCCTTTCACTCCCAGAATCTCATTGGATTTGTTCTTTACTTGTTTCATAAAATATCAAGTCTCTTGCTAATATTCTGATACTACCTATTAAGAAATTGTAGGGTTTTTTTTTCATTTTTTATTAGATATTTTCTTTATTAACATTTCAAATATTATTTCCTTTCCTGGTCTCTCCTCCGAAAAACCCCTATCCTATTGCCCCTTCCCGTGCTCTCCAACCCACCCACTCCTGCTTCCTTGACCTGGCATTCCCCTATGCTGGAGTATCAGTCCTACTCAGGACCAAGGGCCTCTCCTCCCATTGATGTCCAATAAGGCCATCCTCTGCTACATAAGTGGCTGGAGTCATGGGTCCCTCCATGTATACTCTTTGGTTGGTGGCTTAGTCCCTGGGATCGCTGAGGTTAGGTTGGTTCATATTGTTGTTCCTCCTATGGGAATGCAAACCCCTTCAGCTCCTTGGGTCCTTTCTCTAGCTGCTCCATTGGGGACCCTGTGCTCAGTACAATGATTGGCTGAGAGCATCTACCTCGGTATTTGTGAGGAACTGTAAGAGCCTCTCAGGAGACAGCTATATCAGGCTCCTGTCAGCAAGCACTTGCTGGCATCCATAACAGTCTCTGGGTTTGGTGACTGTATGTGGGAAGGATTCCCAGGTGGCACAGTCTCTGGATGACCTTTCCTTTAGTCTCTGCTCCACTCTTTGTCTGTATATCTCTTCCCATGGTTATTTTGTTCCCCCTCCTAAGAAGAACCTTAGTATCCATACTTAGGTCTTCCTTCTTTTTGAGCTTCATTTGGTCTGTGAATTGTATCTTGGGTATTTTGAGCTTCTGGGCTAATATCCACTTATCAGTGAGTGTATACCATGTGTGTTCTTTTGTGATTGTTAAACAATAATCCAAATCCAAACTGTGCATTTGAACTGGCGAGAGAAACATGAACAAAGCTGGAGTTAAGGAAATGAGACTAGGGACGGAAGCAAGAAATAGACAAAGGGCCCACAGTGAATCAATGAGAGACACTCAGTATTATTATCTTTAGACTCTACTACTAGAAATATTTTTTAAAAAATTCATTTGTGTGTGTGCTTTCTTTTGTATGCATATGTATGTGTATGCTGTGTGTGTGTGTGTGTGTGTGTGTGTGTGTGTGTAGAGTGAGACAAACTCAAGTCTGCTTTGTCAGAATCTTTTTTTCAGAGATTCTCATTGGGCCCTACAGCTCACAAAATAGAACTAGTCTGGCAGAGCAGTGAACCATACTTATTCATCTATCTACATATCCCCAGTGTAAATGGCATTATAAGTGCATACCACCATCATACCAGGGTTTAGAAATATGGGCCCCACTGATCTAACTCGAATCTTTGTGCTTAGAAAGTAGGCACTTTCCAAACTGAACTATGTTCACGGACTCCCTGTGTAAAATTTTTTATAAGCACATAAGGAACATGGTGCTTTCTGAATGTGGATACTGAGTCTATATTTAAGGAGAACATACTTAAGGCTTATGGTCAGACAGCAGAATGTCACTGTAATCTGTGGGAATTGTGTTGGAAGCTGGGGCTGCAGTGAGATCAACAGGGACAGAGTGAAGATTGCCACAGAGGACAGAGATATGACAGCTAGGGGGAAAGTGATACAGGACAGCTGCAGGAGTCACATGAAGGGAAAGAGGAAGGGTAGAAAGATTGAGCATAGATGCCTTGAAAATAGGACAAGAACACTAGCACATATATTACTATTTTGAAAAGGAAATATGTATGTGCTACCTTTCCTGTATTTATAAAATAATGTAATACTCTTCTAGAAAAAAACATATGCAATGTAATGAAATAAAAGTCAGGAAAGTGGAGAAGAGAATTGGTGGTGATGTAATTCTCTGGACATTACATTTATCTCTGAAGCTCTTTAGAGACATGACAGCCTCACAGCTGGAAGTATCCACACCTCTTTCTCTAGAGACTATCACCTGCCTGTCAGTGACTGCAAGAATAAATCATAGTGATATGTATCATACTGGGAAACACAGCAGAGAGAGTTCCAGAAGGAATTCCTTAGCAGTGTAGAAAGTGGTAATTTATAACCCCCCTCCACCAATGATCATTATGAAAACCTGAGGGTTTCCTTGTTCAATCATAATTCGGCGAGAATTTTTCTAGAGAAAATGAGGTTGAGAAGGATCAAGCAGTGCGAGAGCTATGCTTCCATTCATATTTTAAATTGAATTTATGGGATTGTCCCCTAGTTATATATACTTGTACTAACTTTAAGATTATGTTTCAGATATTCTTTCTTCCCCATTTCTCCTCTACTGATGTACTCTGTACTTCTTCTCAAATCTTGGTTCATGAAAACTCCTGTTTGCTCTTTGGATACTTTATAAAGAAAAGCAACGATTATGCATATTTAGTGCTAAACGGATTATAAACAAGGAGCCATTAAAAAGTCTCAACAGCCCTTTGAGCTAGGTGGTTCTCACCTCCTATCACAGAAGAGGAGATAATGGTAAAAAATGATTAACAATTGGCACTATCCCAGGGATCAAAGTACATGGTGCAGTGTATCAATTCCCCCTCAATATAGCTGTAAGAAAAACTTTGACGGTAGTTGGATTTTTTTCTTAATGATTTTCCGCCATCTGGATACATAAAAGAAATGAGTGTGTTAAATATGTTTAATATTTTCAAAGCAAAATCAAGCCTCATTTTCTTCCTGTGACTTCCTCCAATAAGTTTTGCTTAGCAATGGAGCATCATTTCCTGTTTCAAGGCACTGTCTATGCTTACAGGGCAGAGTTCTGGGTCTTAGTTTTGGATGTTAGAATAGTTTGTCTGTGACTCTACACTAATCCAGCTAGTCACTCAGGTTGTATCTGCTGTTTGTCTACTCCCATTTCTTAAAATTGAAATAAGCCACATAATAGATGTCAATCTTTATGGCTACGAAAAAAGATATACCGTTCCTTACATCAGTACAGTATTGTATTGGCCCAAGAGCTAGTTGTGAGCATGCCTCATTCATTTGCATGCAAATGAATCAATCTATGAGAACACTTTATAAGTTGTAAAGTATTGGGGGTAATGGAAATTGCGGCTACAGCTGCTACTATTACTTAGGATGACGAGTGATGATTAGATCATTAGCTCAATAAATTAGCTAGCTAATGGAAGCATTAATAATAAAATTAACAGGAAACTGATATGTAAGGATGAGGCACATGCATTCTATGAACACCCACCTGTAAGATGTGTGTAAGCACATCGGCATGTCCATGCATATAGGCGCAGGCAAGTGCTTTTACAGGTGACATTTTCAGGGACTAAGACTATAAAGACATAATCCAATTTCAAGTGAGCTGAGGGTGTTGCCTGTGAGAGAAAGCTGACCAAGGAATGTCATCAACTCTTATTATAAGGTCAGATCATCCCTTATGAAACAACCCCACTTCCACTTTCCAACACTAAAGGATATCTTGAACTGTTAGTTCACAGCCTCTTGTGCACAGAATTCTGTTTAGCATCTTTCATTTACTTTCTTTACCTTTCTCCAACCTCTACTCTTTAATTCTCTCTTGTCAACTGTCCTCTTATGATACAAATAAAAGTTCAATTTTCTCTCTCATTCACTACTTTTTTATATTTATTTATTTATTGCTTGTGAGGGATAATCTGTGTGAGTAAAATCCTTATAAAACTTCTTACACATACATTTTTTTGAAAGAGAAATGTCACAATGGAGGGTACCCTAGGATTTCAGCTTTTCTTTCTCATTTTGAGCATATCACATAAACAAGGTCTGTGAATGTTTGTTTATTCCACCTCGCACATTTCAAATAATTTGCAACAAAAAAAAAAATCTTAACCTCTCTGATGAGACCTGAAGGATGTGTAAATTCTTTTAATCAAGTCTGTTTTTCATTTCTGAGGATAAAAACAGTCTAGATTTACCCACACTGGGCCTCCATTTGTTTCTTTGTGTCCCACACAAGGGGATTTTTTAAGAAACAAAAATAATGATTACAATACCAGTGCTTTCAAAGATGATACATTTATAAATATGTGGCTGATAGGGCCCCCAGTGGAGGAGCTAGAGAAAGTACCCAAGGACTATCCAGTACCCCCTGAGCTCGTGTCTCTAGCTGCATATGTAGCAGAAGATGGCCTATTCGGCCATCATTGGGAAGAGAGGCCCCTTGGTCTTACAAACTTTATATGCCCCATAGAGGGGAATGCCAGGGCCAAGAAGTGGGAGTGGGTGGGTAGGGAAGCAGGGCANGGGGAGGGTATAGGGGACTTTTGGTATAGTATTTGAAATGTAAATGAAGAAAGTGTCTAATAAAAAATTGAAAAAAGAGAAACATGAACACTCCAAGGGATGTACACATTGACCCCTGCAATAAATGGGGGAAAAAAAGGAGAAAAAAATAAAAAAAATAAATCTGTGTCTGTTAGTCAGGGGTCTATCATACAAACATAATCCATGTACTTGTAGGATTGAACTTATTATGTTTGTGCAGTGGTTAGAACCAGTATGTTATTTACCATGAGTGAGGTGGAAAACCATGAAAACTGGCACCACAGTTCCAAACTTTGAGTGGCAGAGAGCAAGTGACATCGATTCTAGTCCAGGTCTAGATACCCAAGAATAAGTAACATCAAGAACAGAAGTCAATAAACCAGCTTAAGCAGAAAGAGTTGATTCTACCAGCTGCCATCTTTTTCTCTAGTCCGACTAACAGATTGGATGTGGCTCACACACCCTAGGGAGGATCGTGTGTTGTACAAATTCTGCACATTCAAATGCTAATATATTCCAGAAATATTCTCAAGGATTCACTAGAAACAGTGTTTAGCTAACAATCTGGACATCTCATGGTCTATTCAAGTTAATATAAAATTAACCATCACATTGTAATATAATTAAAATGTTGGTTTGGATAAAAACAAAGTAGTGAGTATAAATAATAAATTAGAATGAACATGTTGTCTGGTAGCAACTGGAGTTGTCTTCTAGCCTTATCAGAGGGGAGCACCCTTGTACAATCTGCTCAGTACAAATTCTCTTGTGAACAACTTGGATGCTGGTCTTTGCCAGAACTTGCTAGTTAACGGATCAATTCTTCCTGACTTAAAGTATGGCCCAGGATCTTAGGAACCTTAAAGTTGCCAAGATCTCTTTCATTAACACAGGCAAACGACTATTCCACTTTCAAGTTTTTGGGATGCATGTGGATCCCTTCCATGTCTGTTTAGGGCCAATAGAAAAAATAGTTTAGATCTCTTAGTGTAGTTACGTGTGTCTGTGTATGTATGTGTGTCTGTGTGTGTGATTGCTATTTTATCCAAGATAGCCCCAAATATAAAATACCAAAGGTGATGATACCAATATAATCTATACAGTAATCTAAGTCCCAGTTTCTCTTAAAATATTCATCTATCAATCATAGGGCTAGCACCCATGTAGGTTTTAACTGTATCGAGTGTGATGAAGTGCTGCTACATGGAAGTTAATTCATGTACATTATTAATCCACACAGTAACATTACAATTCAATAAGAAATCTATTTCAGGGAGAAAGAATGATAGAAATCTATTGTTTTTTTCTGTTTGTCACCTCTTTATACCTCATGTTTTTTACTAGAAATTGCTCCTTCATTTCTGTATATCAATGGAAACACTCATATTCTCTGACTCCAGCCAGACTTAGGTCAAACTTGGAAATGACCACATGGCTAGCCACATTGCTGATCCAGGCAAGACCTAACAACTACAGGCATGAGCTAAAAGAATAAAGATAATAACAGCTTTATTCTGGCAAGTATTTTTAACTATCCTAACCACCCAATTTTGTTATTTAATCTTTGCATTAATTCTATGAAATAAAACCTATTTGTTTCCCCATTAATTTTTTTTTTAATGAGGCAACAAAATCATGAAGTGGATGTATCAGTCTACTGTGTTATAAGAATGAAACATGGCGTGGGATACTTTATAAAGGATCTAAGTAACAGTTCTGGAGGCTCAAGAGGATGCCAACAACATCAGTTTGGCTAGGGCAAGGAGGACAGGAGGTAGTTTGATATGGCTTGGAGATGGGATGCCTGAGAAACCAGGGACAAATTGGTAATAACCTTTTATAATCTCTTCTCTTGAGCACTAACCAAGGTTCCAAGAAAACTGTTTTAATTCCTTCCAAGGAAATTATATACAGTGACCTGATTATCTTAATGTAAGTTTCATTTTGTAAAAGGTTCTGCCACTTCTTGAAATTGCCATATCAGGAAGCAAGCTTCCAACACAGGAGTTTTTGACAGATGCACTTAAACCATGTACAAACCTCTGCGAGGAATGGGACTTGCCTGAGGTTATAAATCACTCTTTCCTCCCAGTAATTGAGAGCATCAATTGTGGAAAGGAATGCTATCCTCTTTGGTGAGGCTTCCAGGAAGAGATGATCACAGTTACTGAAGGGATGTAATTTTAGAATCCAGACTAGACTGCTGCTCCAACAGCAGCACCTACGGATGCTTCTCCCCTTTCATAGATATAAGGGCACTTACTAAGGGAAATATCTCTGTGTCTCTTGATAATAGACTTCCTGGTGCTGTCACATCTCATCTGGGAAGTAAGAATATATCAAAGGGGTAGGGGTGGCCAAGGATCCCTCTCTCCACTCTTCCCGGGCCTCTTGGATGGGAATCAGAAAGCCTGAATGCAGGCTTCTGTCATGAAATCATATCACTCTCTGAGAACTATACAGAGAAACCTACACTTCTGCTGAGTGCCTGTTTCTTCTCGTCAGAAACCTGCCATATTCTGTAATGTTGAGGCTTGAACTCTTCCTAAAGTCTTTATCATGTTGTTGTCTGTCTGTCTATCCACAGCATCAATAACACTTCTTTATTATTATTATTATTACTATTATTATTATATTTATATTTCAAATGCTATGCCGAAAGTTCCCTATACCCCCCACCCCTGCTCCCCTACCCACCCACTCCCACTACTTGGCCCTGGCCTTTACCTGTGCTGAGTCATATAAAGTTTACAAGACCAAGGGGCCTCTCTTCCCAATGATGGCCGATTAGGCCATCTTCTACTACATATGCAGATAGAGACACGAGGGTACTGGTTAGTTCATATTGTTGTTCCACAGACAGGGTTGTAGCCTCCTTCAGCTCCTTGGGTACTTTCTCTAGCTCCTCCATTGGGGGCCCTGTGTTCCATCCAATAGCTGACTGTGAGCATCCACTTCTGTGTTTGCTAGGCACTGGCATAGCCTCAAAAGAGCTCACTGTATCAGGGTCCCTTCAGCAAAATCTTGCTGGTATATGCAATAGTGTCTGGGTTTGGTGGCTGATTATGGGATGGATTCCCGGATGGGGTAGTCTGTGAATAGTCCATCCTTTCATCTTAGTTCTAAATTTTGTATCTGTACCTATATCCTTTCATGGGTATTTTGTTCCTTATTCTAAGGAGGAATGAAGTATCCACACGATGGTCATCCTTCTTGGTTTTTTGTTGTTGTTGTTGTTGTTGTTTTGCAAAATGTATCTTGGGTATTCTAAGTTTCTGGGCTAATATCCACTTATCAGTGGGTGCATGTCTAGTGACTTCTTTTGTGATTGGGTTACCTCACTAAGGATGATATCCACCAGATACATCCATTTGCCCAAGAATTTCATAAATTCATTGTTTTTAATAGCTGAGTAGTACTCCATTGTGTAAATGTACCAGAGTTTCTGT